>NW_025191484.1:0-1334 GCF_004010195.1 Chiloscyllium plagiosum
ATTTGGCCGAGACCAAATAAGAGAAAAGAAAGGGTCAAAGCAAAACGGAAAGAGAACGACAGAAAGGAACTGAATAACTTAACACAGGTTTTCACATCTGTGGACTTGATCATCATTTGTTACCACTATCCATAAAGATTGTATTGCTAACAGTGCGGAAACAGGCCCTTCGGGGAAACTAGTCCACACCGACCCTCTGAAGAGCAACCCACTCAGTCCCATTCCCCTAGTTTTAACCATTCACCTAAAACCTAATTCACCTAATCTGCACATTTGTGGACAGTGGGAGGAAACCAGAGAAAACCCATGCAGTCACGGGGAGTATGTCCGCCTTCCACAAAATGGGGGGAAATTTCTTGAGTAGTAATCCTTTTTCAGAGTCGTCCTCTCAACCATCTCCTTCCTGCCTTAACCACGGTACTGAATCTAAATAACTACCTTCAATCCACTCGGCGTTATGTACAAAAACACAAATGAATTTCACCGCAGTTAACTCATTTTCCGATACCTCAATGCAGTTCTTTCATGGAAGGTGAAATGTTTTCATCACAGAGTGACAGGGCGGTAGATTTTGCAGCAGATTGCTTGTGATTTCTAATGTGTCAGGATGATGGTGGCCTTCTTAAACTTAGTGGGGAATTCAGACTGAAGCAAGGAGAACTTAAAGACGTCATCGAATACCAACGTTAGCTGGTCCGCATATGACCAGTGAGTCCATCAGACTGGATTTCCTTGGCTCACTGTAATGAAGGCCAAATTTGCATCTGCAGTGGTCACAGAGGGAAGAGATGTATCTGAAACTCTAAAAGTAGTGGCACCATTTCGCTGAAGATCTGATCGACCGGGTGATCAAATGCAATCACGGATCAGACAGTGCGATATTTTATACAATATTCTTTCCTGCATCACTCTTTAGGCTGTGGTGTCAAGTCGGCCATGTCACAGAAGGGAGGCGTCTGTGTGGTGAGTTTAGGTCTCTTACATAAGTCCAGTATTGTCTCTTGACGTCCGTTATGGCTTTACTGAGGTTGTGTCTGGATTTCTTGTACAGCTCTGGTTCTACTGAATTGAATCCCGCACAACTTATCTTCAGACAGCAATGTATTTCTCGATTCATACGTGGTCTCCCGTTAGGGAATGTACTTTATCACGAATTTCACAATCTTTCCAGTACACTCTTGCTTATGAAGTCCGTGACGACTGTGTCATATTCGTCCCGGGTTGCGTTAAATTCCTGAATATGGACTATTCCACTGCTCTTCACAGGCCTGCAAAAGCTGTTCCATTGCTCAGATCAGCACTGCATTACTTTATGCAATGGGTCCTCAAGTTTC
>NW_025191484.1:2195-3532 GCF_004010195.1 Chiloscyllium plagiosum
AACTGAAATTATATATTGAAAAAGACCTGGATTGTTTGTTAAGTCTCTCATCTTTTAGAACGACCATGTTGGTTTCAGTTCTTTTATATATAAATCGCAAAACTTTTTTTTTAAAATTACATTCTCAAGTGAACTTTAACAATTGGTGTCATGACGGCCCAGATAAGGTATTGAAGGCATTAGCTCCCTGTAAGGCTGTTTGTGTCAAAATTGTCAGACTGATTCTAATTTCAAAAAGACGGATTTACAAAAACTTACGTGGATTAATGATGTTTTCGAGGAAAGTTAAATGTAATCCTGCAAGTACAAAGTCACCCCACAAACATATACATGCTTGTGAGCATGTGGGAGTGCGTATGTGTTGAGGCCATGGGGGTGGATGAGTCATGAGTGTCAGTGAGAGTGTGTGTTTGTGTGTGAGTGTGAATGTAAAGGGGTTTAAGTTTGTGAGAGGATCCGTGCGGGACTCTCTGTGTGTGTATGAGAGAGGGTCTAAGTGTGCGTACGTGTGTGTGTGTATGCACGCGCGCGTGTCAGAGTGTCTTTCTGTGTCCGTCTGCCTGTGAGTGTGGATAGTGCAATGGGGTCACACACATACACAAACACACAATCATACCCTGCATCATACAATCGCGCGTACACTTCCACACACACCCTGCACAGAATTAAACCCCTTTAAAGTCAGACTCACACATATACACACACCCTCTCAGAGACAGTCACAACATCCCGACACATTCTCCGCCCCACAAACTCATACTCACATGCACACATACACATATAAGTTTGTGGAGTGTATTTTCACTTGTAGAATTACATTTTACTTTTCTCAAACACTGAATGAATTCATGTCAGATTTTATAAATCCGTTTTTTAGAAAAGAATAAGTGTGACGATTGTGGCACAGACAGCAGTCACAGGGAGCTAACACCTTTAATACCTTATCTGACCGACATGACACCAACTGAAAGGTTCACTTAGGAATGTAAATCTAAAAAAATGTTTTGCAATTTAGATCTGAAAGAACTGAAACCAACATGGTCATTCTAAAAGGTAAGATATTTAACAAACCATCCAGGTTTTTTTCATTATATAATTTCAGTTACATCACACTGTAAATTTCTGTTGTAAATTTTGCGCCTTACAATCACCTGATGAAGGAGGAGTGCTCCAAAAGCTACTGATTTCAAATAAACCTGTTGAACTAATCTGTGTAATTTTTTTACTTTCTACACCCCAGTCCAAAACCGGCATCTCCAACTCATGACAATCAACTATAACAGTGAGCCTTGTCATTCAAATTCTTCTTGAACTTTCTGGTAACGTTGCGAACGAAA
>NW_025191485.1:0-1023 GCF_004010195.1 Chiloscyllium plagiosum
CATCGAGGGCCCAAGGGCCTGTACTGCGTTGTAATGTTCTATGTTCTATGTTCTATAATGAATGATTCCCTTCGTGAACAGAATCTATCTGCTTCAGCCTTAAATAGAAGCGTGGTCTCTGTCCTGCAGCTTTCTGTGGCAAGGGGTGCCGAGTCACAATCGTTTGTGAGAAGAATTTCCATCTTATCTGAGTCTTAAAATGAATTACCTTTATTTTGATCCAAAATCATTTGATGCTAGACTCTGCGATGACAGAAAACGCATTCTCAGCATTTACCTCGTCAAGTCCCTTCAGAATTCTACTAATTTCAATGACTTCACCTCTCAAAATTACAAACATCTCGGAGTAGGTTCCCAACCGGTTTAGCTTTTGCACATTCACCAAATTCTTACACCGGGGTTGAGTATCTGAAATTTTGTGAACTGTCTCTAAAGAACTAACATATTTTTCTGAATATAAGGAGGCGGAAGTTGTTCACAGTCATCCGGATGCGGTCCCACCAGCACTTTGCAGTAAATACTACATATTCTTCTCACAAAACCCTTTCGAAATTTGGGCTAAAATTTAATTAGTTTTCCTGATTATATTTTGGACCTCTCTGTGCATTTCTATTTTTCATGCAGATGTATTCTCAAGCCTTTATGAGCCCCTTTTCTGTTATATTCATTTCAATAATTCGGCTTTTTCTTGTTCTCCCTTCTCTTTTTTTATCATTTTTTATTCAATTGGACATTTGTTTTGACCACTTACTTAATCCATCATTGCCTCTCTGTAGATGGGCTGTGAATTAGAATTTGCCTTCTCACCTGTTGTTGTGTTGTCCGAAAATTGTGCGAAAGTACATTCCCTTTCCTTCCTGCAAATCATTAATAAAGATTCCAAAACACGTGTAGTACCAGGGCTGACCCCTGTTGAACCCGTATCAATAAAGATCGCCATTTCTAAAAATAACTCCTGAACACCATTTGCTATTTCCTGCCAAATACCAAATTCTCAAACTATGCCGATATACCTATCTCTGA
>NW_025191485.1:1622-3532 GCF_004010195.1 Chiloscyllium plagiosum
CGATTCTCCTGCTCCTTGGATGCTGCCTGACCTGCTGCGCTTTTCCAGCAACACATTTTCAGCTCTGATCTCCAGCATCTGCAGTCCTTACTTTCTCCTGTAATTTATTAGGACCAGGAGATTATATGGCACAATTAATTTCTCTGACACGACTTCTCTCCTGATGTGTTAATTTTCAATTCCTCCTCTATATTCTTAGACATTAGTAGCTTCATTGTGTTTTCTGAAAGCATCACTGAGATTCATTCAAGTACTCGGTGTTCATACCCAGGCTACCAGATGGACTACATCAATTTTCAGCTTGAATAGAATGTGTCACTGGTTGGGAGGGTGGCATTCTTAGAGTTAAGGAAAATTACTGGTTTTGTTGAATAGGATGTGGAGAGCAGTCAATCTCCAGGATGGTAATGAATCGTTTAGAATTCCCTTGTCCATTAATCACGACTGAGTATTCGATTTCAGAAACTGGACAGTGGTTGGACTGTGATGAGCTATCGTATGCATTACTGGCGTAACAATTAGCAATTGGTCAGAGAAGAGCTCAGTCGATAAAGGGATCGATGACAAAAAACTTCCAATTTCCAAGTCAAGGTTATTTCACACAAAGGAAACCCGTCTAAATTCAGAAATGAGGTAAAGTACATGACAATATAATCCAGTGAACAGAGAAGGCAATGGAAGTGAAGTCAACGATGCCAGGTGCAGATAATATTCTCTTTAGGATATTATACAAAAGTAAAGTTTGTTTGAGTTTCACAGGTGAATGTGAGTAGAATCAGTGATGATGTGAGATAATTGCATCTCCAGAGGTCTGATGCATGTATAAATGCACATTATCTTTCCATACCTTGGCCTCACGCCAGTCACAGATCTTTAGCCTCTGCTGAAGACATTCATTCTCAGAAATGGCAAAAGCAACGATTTTGCTGTTGAAGGAGTTTGACTATCCACTTCTCGCAGCTGTTAGTCTTCCAGGTAAACCATTCAATCAGTTTGTATTTAATTGATTTTAATTTTTCCTTGTTAATGCCACATAATGTATGTCTCAGTGCTTCCAGATCAACATCGAGTATCGTGTCAGTGCACTATTACCTGTTCTCTTTTTTTCTGGAAGCTTTAGTGGTTTAATAATAATAATTCAAATGAATGTCCTCGGAAAATATGTTTGTTGATCTTCAGACAGTCCGAGAATCCCATGTAGATTTAAACTGGAACAGCATGTTAAAGTTTGGGTAAATTTTGCAGTTTATAAATCACTCAGAATGTGTTCAAATGCTCTTAATAAGTATTTTCACCTCTGCTTCAATCATGCATTGCAACATTAATGAACATTTCTGTTTCTCTGACAGTGAACATGATGACTATTATAATTCTCTTATGAGGAAACTGTGGTCTTTCCAAATGCATCTCATCTTACATGGTGGCCATGGCAACATCGGTTATTATCAATAGTATTATAGTGTATCGTATTTTGAGTTATCACTACCCATTTTCCTTCTTGTCCCACACACCTGTGTGCAAGCTCATTGTATGCATGATAACCATCGGTCTGGATCTAACTGTTTGGTTCACCGTTTCCTTCACATTTGACAGATTTGTGGTGATATGCTGTCAGAAGTTTAAGACAAAACATTGCACTGAAAAAACTGCAATCACAATATTAATAATCGTCTCCGTTCTGACCTTATTAAAGAACATCTCGGTTTTGTTTGCATATGAACCGTAGCAAATCATTAATAAAATTGAATGGGACTGCCAGTCAAGTGTAACTTTCATTGCTTCATCTCCAGGGATAACTTTTGTCTGGTTCTACAGCACCTGGGTTGCTTACTTCCATTTCTCCTAATTTTCTTTTTTAATTCTCTAACCATCCACCATGTTGTCGTGGCGAATAGAACTCGCATTGGACT
>NW_025191486.1:0-509 GCF_004010195.1 Chiloscyllium plagiosum
AGCTCTCTGGGTGACTGGTATCAGGATGGCCTACTCTCCATCCAGCTCTCAGGGTGACCGGTATCGGGATGGCCTACTCACCATCCAGCTCTCAGGGTGACTGGTATCAGTATGGCCTACACACCATCCAGCTCTCAGGGTGACAGGTATCGGGATGGCCTACTCACCATCCAGCTCTCTGGGTGACCGGCATCAGTATGGCCTACCCATTATCCAGCTCTCAGGTTGAATGGTATCGGGAAGGCCTACCCACCATCCAGCTCTCAGGGTGACTGGTATCAGTATGGCCTACTCACTATCCAGCTCTCAGGGTGACCGGTATCTGGATGGCCTCCCCACAATCCAGCTCTCTGGGTGACTGGTATCAGGATGGCCTACCCACCATGCAGCTCTCAGGGTGACTGGTATCGGGATGGCCTACCCACCGTCCAGCTCTCAGGGTGCCTGGCATCGGGATGGTCTACCCACCATCCAGCTCTCAGGGTGACTGTTATCGGGATGGCCTACCC
>NW_025191486.1:556-3532 GCF_004010195.1 Chiloscyllium plagiosum
AGACCGGTATCGGGATGGCCCAATCACCATCCAGCACTCAGGGTGACTGGTATCAGTATGGCCTACTCACCATCCAGCTCTCAGTGTGACCGGTATCTGGATGGCCTCCCCACCATCCAGCTCTCTGGGTGACAGGTATAGGGATGGCCTACTCACCATCCAGCTCTCTGGGTGACTGGTATCGGGATGGCCAACCCACCATCCAGCTCTCAAGGAGACTGGTATAGGGATGGCCTACCCACCATCCAGCTCTCTGGGTGACTGGTGTCGGGATGGCCAACCCACCATCCAGCTCTCTGGGTGACTGGTATCGGGATGGACTACCCACCATCCAGCTCTCAGGGTGACTGTTATCGGGATGGCCTACCAACCATCCAGCTCTCAGGGTGACTGTTATCGGGATGGCCTACCAACCATCCAGCTCTCAGGGTGGCTGGTATCTGGATGGCCTACCCACCATCCAGCCCTCAGGGCTCTCAGGGTGACTGGTATCAGGATGGCCTACCCACCATCCAGCTCTCAGGGTGACCGGTGTCAGGATGGCCTACTCACCATCCAGATCTCAGGGTGACTGGTATCGGGATGGCCTACCCACCATCCAACTCTCTGGGTGACTGGTATCAGTATGGCTTACCCACCATCCAGCTCTCAGGGTGACTGGTACGGGGATGTCCTACCCACCGTCCAGCTCTCTGGGTGACTGGTATCGGGATGTCCAACCCACCATCCAGCTCTCAGGGTGACTGGTATATGGATGGCCTACCCACCGTCCAGCTGTCAGGGTGACTGGTATCGGGATGGCCTACCCACCATTCAGCTCTGTGGGTGACTGGTATCGGGATGGCCTACCCATCGTCCAGCTCTCAGGGTGACTGGTATAGGGATAGCCTTCCCATCGTCCAGCTCTCAGGGTGACTGGTATTGGGATAGCCTACCCACCGTCCAGCTCTCAGGGTGACTGGTATAGGGATGGCCTACCCATCGTCCAGCTCTCAGGGAGACCGGTATCTGGATGGCCCAATCACCATCCAGCTCTCAGGGTGACTGTTATCGGGATGGCCTACCCACCATCCAGCTCTCAGGGTGGCTGGTATCTGGATGGCCTACCCACCATCCAGCTCTCAGGGTGACAGGTATAGTGATGGCCTACCCACCTTCCAACTCTCTGGGTGACTGGTATCGGGATGGCCTACTCACCATCCAGCTCTCAGGGTGACTGGTATCAGGATGGCCTACTCACCATCCAGCTCTCTGGGTGACCGGCATCAGTATGGCCTACCCATTATCCAGCTCTCAGGTTGACTGATATCAGGATGGCCTTCTCACCGTCCAGCTCTCAGGGAGACCGGTATCTGGATGGCCCAATCACCATCCAGCTCTCAGGGTGACTGGTATCAGTATGGCCTACTCACCATCCAGCTCTCAGGGTGACCGGTATCTGGATGGCCTCCCCACCATCCAGCTCTCTGGGTGACTGGTATCAGGATGGCCTACCCACCATGCAGCTCTCAGGGTGACTGTTATGGGGATGGCCTACTCACCATCCAGCTCTCTGGGTGACCGGCATCAGTATGGCCTACCCATCATCCAGCTCTCAGGTTGACTGGTATTGGGATGGCCTTCTCACCATCCAGCTCTCAGGGAGACCGGTATCGGGATGGCCCAATCACCATCCAGCTCTCAGGGTGACTGGTATCAGTATGGCCTACTCACCATCCAGCTCTCAGGGTGATCGGTATCTGGATGGCCTACCCACCATACAGCCCTCAGGGTGACTGGTATAGGGATGGCCTTCCCAACCATCCAGCTCTCAGGGTGAAGCGGTATCGGGATGGCCAACCCACCATCCAGCTCTCAGGGTGACTGTTATCGGGATGGCCTACCCACCATCCAGCTCTCAGGGTGGCTGGTATCTGGATGGCCTACCCACCATCCAGCTCTCAGGGTGACAGGTATAGTGATGGCCTACACACCATCCAGCTCTCATGGTGACTGGTATCAGTATGGCCTACTCACCATCCAGCTCTCTGGGTGACCGGCATCAGTATGGCCTACCCAATATCCAGCTCTCAGGTTGGCTGGTATGGGGATGGCCTTCTCACCGTCCAGCTCTCAGGGAGACCGGTATCGGGATGGCCCAATCACCATCCAGCTCTCAGGGTGACCGGTATCTGGATGGCCTCCCCACCATCCAGCTCTCTGGGTGACTGATATCAGGATGGCCTACCCACCATGCAGCTTCAGGGTGACTGGTATGGGGATGGCCTACTCACCATCCAGCTCTCTGGGTGACCGACATCAGTATGGCCTACCCATCGTCCAGCTCTCAGGGTGACTGGTATCAATATGGCCAACTTACCATCCAGCTCTCAGGGTGACCGGGATCAGTATGACCGACCCACCATACAGCCCTCAGGGTGACTGGTATAGGGATGGCCTTCCCAACCATCCAGCTCTCAGGGTGAAGCGGTATCGGGATGGCCAACCCACCATCCAGCTCTCAGGGTGACTGTTATCGGGATGGCCTACCCACCATCCAGCTCTCAGGGTGGCTGGTATCTGGATGGCCTACCCACCATCCAGCTCTCAGGGTGACAGGTATAGTGATGGCCTACCCACCATCCAGCTCTCAGGTTGACTGGTATCAGTATGGCCTACTCACCATCCAGCTCTCAGGATGACAGGTATTGGTTTGGCCTACTCACCATCCAGCTCTCTGGGTGACCGACATCAGTATGGCCTACCCAATATCCAGCTCTCAGGTTGACTGGTATCGGGATGGCCTTCTCACCGTCCAGCTCTCAGGGAGACCGGTATCTGGATGGCCTCCCCACCATCCAGCTCTCTGGGTGACAGGTATTGGGATGGCCTACTCACCATCCAGCTCTCTGGGTGACCGGCATCAGTATGGCCTTCCCATCATCCAGCTGTCAGGTTGACTGTTTTCGGGATGGCCTTCTCACCGTCCAGCTCTCA
>NW_025191487.1:0-3532 GCF_004010195.1 Chiloscyllium plagiosum
GAAAATAGAAGCTGATTCCAAAATATTTGAAAAACCACATGCTGACACTCAAGGAGCGAATTTAACAGCGACAGAGATTTTGGGCTGCCTGGATGAGGATGCAGAAGTGACATACTCATGAATTGTTTTGCTTTCATTGGAAAGAAATTGTATGACAACTGCAACTGAAGAAGTTTAGTATAAGAAGAACTGGTGATGTTGAAAGGTATCGCGGCTGGTTCTACACGAACTACTACAAATTGTTAATATGCTGATTTGTTTGTTATAGCTTTACAGTACACGGAATCCAGTTAGCTCACTCCGCTGGCTAACTGGCTTATGGTATAGAGTGAGACTAACAACGTGGGATTAATTGTCGCAATGTCTCAGGTTGCCTTAAGGATCATCATCATCTCTCCTTCCCACTTGATCTGTAATACAATCTGTGATTCTAATGAGTAGGAATGGCCTTGTAGATGTCAAACATCAGCATCATTGCTATCTGTTGCCTTGAGCGTTTGGTGACAATGACCAGGAACGGAATTGAGTCCATTTAATACTCACTAACCTCCGCGCGAAAATCCCAGCCAAAAGATTCATCCAGGAATCCGTTTGAACGTTCTGTTCTGCACAACAGCAAAACTATTTGTTATGAGTTTACCAGATTCACTGGCAACATTCAATCTACCCAAAGAGATAAATCTTTCGAAAAGTTTCATGAACTGTGCGACTTTGCAACAAATGGGATAATATGAAACGTGCTTAACAGCCTTTCCAAGAATGGAATACAGTGGTGGGTCAAAGATTTGAAAAATCTCATCATGCTAAAACTTTACCTCTGTTTCTCGATCCACAGATGGATAATCGCCTGGGGAATATGGAAAGCTTTCCGGCTGATAATTGCCTCATTTTCCAAATGCAGAATAATCCCACAAATCAGAAAATGGAGTTTTATTATAAATGCTGCTTTATTCGACGTTATTTTTCAAATACACTTCAGGCCGGTGCACCAATGATCCCTGATCAACATCAGGAAAAACAGCTTTAGATAATAATTGTAATTCCAGCTGCAGCATTTTACAGGCTGTTCAGTGATGATGAATTGCTCCACGGGAGCAGCAGAGCGCCAACCTGTAACGTGCGCTACTCGTACATCTGGGACCTTCGACCAACCTGTTCTACTTTTGTTGTAATCCTGAAATTAAAGTTAAGGCAGTGGAGCAGGAATTGACATTGACCTGTGACTATTGGAGCATCACGTTCAGGAAAGGCATACAGAAAAATGTTGCGCAAATTAGACTTGATTCAAAGCTGCGTTTTGGTGGGTCACTGTCCTGTTTACAGACAATGTTGCATTATCGCTGTCACAGGGCTTTTCATTCTGTCGGCTTCAATGCGGCACAGACTTTGATTCAAAGACACTCCACCAACTTCCTTCTGAAAATTCATACAGATAACATGAAACCTGCTGCACTCATCATCAACCTTCACATTTCCTACATCCGAGGACGTGTTGCACAGTTTTCATGAATACTAAAGATATAAGAAAGTTAAACAAGAGTAAATTGAATTTCAGTTTAAATCGTAAAATGAAAAGAATTCATAATAAGATACTGAATCACTTAAGTTCATGTTTATTAACGTGGCCAAAGCTCTAATCCAGCAAAGGGAAAATCTGTCCCTGAATCCCCAATATCCACACGGCCGTTTGCTCCATGTGCCCTGTTGGAAACCTGTGCGAAGGAGCATGCAGTCTGACAGAGCGCCTGAGAGAATCCTCTACTGTCTGATTAAAGCTTCAACAGGAGCTGTGTATTCCAGCAGTGAGAGCAGTGGGATAAAGGGGAGGTCCTTGATATTCAGTGGTGTACATTCACAGTGTCCTCATCATGTTGTTGTTTAATTTCCTCTGTCAGAAACAGCGCAGACAGGGGGAGGAGCAAGAGGGGACAATTTCAACCGCCGGCGCTACCCCGTCATTTGATATCATTTTGGCTGACCAAACACATCAATATCTTTTCCCAACCTATCCACATCAACCTGTCACCCAATGGGAAAAAGACAGTGAATAAACCGAAAAACTCTATGCAACTGTGGGTGGGAAATGTGTTTAGAGACAGTGGGCTTTTGCAGTCGGTTTTGTGAATGAGCAGCCGATTCTGGTCTGATCATGTTTCAAATGATACGATTCCCTCAAAGCTCACCACCAAGAAGGTGAGGAATGTCCTCTGGTCAGTAGCAGAGTCGAGAACTCCAGATGAGTGGAATTGACGATGAATCAGTAGAACAATCATTGATTCAGCTGAAATGTGAAATAAATTGATAAGCACAAGGATGATTTTGGGATACTGTAAGGAGACGCAGTGAGAATAGTTCACATGTCAGCGCAACATCGAGGGGCGAAGGGCCTATTCTGTGCTGTATTGTTCTATGTTCTAGATTCCGAATCTGATGGGACTCAAACAAACAATCCTTGAATCGCAATCTTAACAACACCTTTCATTTCGCCACAGAGGAGCACGAGCCTCCAGTTTGCTGCACTCAAAGATACGGTTTCAAGTCATTCATCGAACATCTGTTTATCCTTGCCCCATTTTCCAGTACCTCGTCATTAAGGGCTAGCTCCTCAATGTTCGGCTAAATACTCCAGAATGTTCTGATGACTCCAGACGTTCAAACAGTGAGTTCGAGACAAACAACACTCTCAAGATGAAAGCATTCTTCCCAAATCTTCTCTGAATATCCTCTCTCTCATCCTATATCCCTGGTTATTAACCCTTCCCGTCAGAAGTTTATTCCTATCACATATATCTATTCCCTTTCTGTGCACGTTAATCAGTTCCTAGCTCAGCTTTCTCCACTGTCAGATAAAGAGCCCCAGCCGAGCTCGTCTATCTTTGCAGTGGCAACAGTGCAGTGCGTTAAAAGCACAGCATGTCAGGCAGCATCCGGGAGCAAGAGAATCGACGTTCTGTGCATGAGCCCTTCATCAGGAATGAGGCTTGTCGGTCGTGGTTTAGATATAAGTGGGAGGGGAGTTCTGTTGGTGGTAAAGTATCTGGGAAATTGACAGGTGGATGAAGCTGAAGGAGAAGGTGATCATTCGGAGGGGTGTTTAATCGACGGGTCAAGAGAGTAGTGCCTAGTTGGAGGCTTGCGACTGGTAGAATGTCGGAGGACGTGAAATGAGGAAGCTGCTCAAGTACACATTTATCCCGTGTGGTTACATGGTCCGAAGGCAGAATATGAGACGTTCTTCCTCCACGCATCAGGTGGTAATGGAATGGCGGTGGTTTATGCCAGAAACATTGCTTCTCCTGATCCTCAGATGCTGTCTGACCTGCTGTGCTTTTCCTGGACTACACTTTCGACTCTAGGCTCCAGCACCTGAAGCCCTCTCTTCCGCCTATCTTCGCAGTGGTCCTCCACGCATCAGGTGGTAATGGAATGGCGGTGGTTTATGCCAGAAACATTGCTTCTCCTGATCCTCAGATGCTGTCTGATCTGCTGTGCTTTTCCAGGACTACACTTTCGACTCTAGGCTCCAGCACCT
>NW_025191488.1:0-3533 GCF_004010195.1 Chiloscyllium plagiosum
ATCCCTGGGCACTATGGGACAATTTAGCATGGTCTATCCACCCTAACCTGCACATCCCTGGACACTATTGGACAATTTAGCACGGCCAATCCACCCTAACATGCACATCCCTGGACCCTATGGGACAATTTGGCAAGGCCAATCCACCCGAACCTGCACATCCCTGGACACTATGGAACAATTTAGCACGGCCAGTCCACCCTTACCTACACACCCCTGGGCACTGTGGGACAATTTTGCACAGCCCATTCACCCTAACCTGCACATCCCTGGGCACTATGGGACAATTTAGCACGGTCACTCCACCCGAACCTGCACATCCCTGGGTACTATGGAACAATTTAGCACAACTATTCCACCCTAACCTGCACATCCCTGGGCACTATGGGACAATTTAGCACGGCCAATCCACCCAAACCTGCACATCCCAGGACACTATTGGACAATTTAGCACGGCCAATCCACCCTAACCTGCACATCCCTGGGCACTAAGGGACAATTTAGCATGGCCAGTCCACCCTAACCTACACACCCCTGGGCACTGTGGGACAATTTAGCACGGCCAATCCACCCTAACCTGCACATCCCTGGGCACTATGGGACAATTTAGCACGGCCAATCCACCCTAACCTGCACATCCCTGGAACCTATGGGAAAATTTAGCACGGCCAATCCACCTGTACCTGCACATCCCTGGACACCTTGGGACAATTTAGCACGGCCAATTCACCCTAACCTGCACATCCCTGGGCACTATGGGACAATTTAGCATGGCCAGTCCACCCTAACCTACACACCCCTGGGCACTGTGGGACAATTTTGCACGGCCAATTAACCCTAACCTGCACATCCCTGTGCATTATGGGACAATTTAGCACGGTCACTCCACCCTAACCTGCACATCCCAGGGTACTATGGGACAATTTAGCACAACCAATCCACCCTAACCTGCACATCCCTGGGCACTATGTGACAATTTAGCACGGCCAATCCACCCTAACCTGTACACCCCTGGGCACTATGTGACAATTTAGCACGGCCAATTCACCCGAACCTGCACATCCCTGGGCACTATGGGACAATTTAGCACGGTCTATCCATCCTAACCTGCACATCCCTGGGCACTATGGGACAATTTAGCACGGCCAATCCACCCTAACACCTGCACATCCCTGGGCACTATGGGACAATTTAGCATGGTCACTCCACCCTAACCTGCACATCCGTGGGCATTATGGGACAATTTAGCCCGGCCAATCCACCCTAACTCCCTGGGCACTAAGGGACAATTTAGCATGGCCAGTCCACCCTAACCTGCACATCCCTGGACACTGTGGGACAATTTAACGCGGCCAATCCACCCTAACCTGCACATCCCTGGGCACTATGGGACAATTTAACGCGGCCAATCCACCCTAACCTGCACATCCCTGGGCACTATGGGACAATTTAGCATGGCTAATCCACCCTAACCTGCAAATCCCTGGACACTATGGGACAATTTAGCACGGCCAATCCACCTGAACCTGCACATCCCTGGACACCTTGGGACAATTTAGCACGGCCAATTCACCCTAACCTGCACATCCCTGGGCACTATGGGACAATTTAGCACGGTCTAATCATCCTAACCTGCACATCCCTGGGCACTACGGGACAATTTAGCACGGCCAATCCACTCTAACCCGCACATCCCTGGGTACTATGGAACAATTTAGCACGGCCAATCCACCCTAACCTGCACATCCCTGGGCACTATGGGACAATTTAGCACGGTCAATCCATCCTAACCTGCACATCCCTGCGCACTATGGGACAATTTAGCACTGTCAATCCATCCTAACCTGCACATCCCTGGGCACTATGGGACAATTTAGCACGGCCAATCCACCCTAACCTGCACATCCCTGGGCACTATGGATCAATTTAGCACGGCTAATCCACCCGAACCTGCACATCCCTGGGCACTATGAGACAATTTAGCATGGTCTATCCACCCTAACCTGCACATCCCTGGACACTATGGGACAAATTAGCACGGCCAATCCACCAGAACCTGCACATCCCTGGACACCTTGGGACAATTTAGCAAGGCCAATCCACCCGAACCTGCACATCCCTGGACACTATGGAACAATTTAGCACGGCCAGTCCACCCTAACCTACACACCCCTGGGCACTGTGGGACAATTTTGCACAGCCCATTCACCCTAACCTGCACATCCCTGGGCACTATGGGACAATTTAGCACGACCAATCCACCCTAACCTGCACATCCCTGGGCACTATGGGACAATTTAGTAAGGCCAATTCACTCTAACCTGCACATCCGTGGGCACTATGGGACAATTTAGCCCGGCCAATCCACCCTAACCTGCACATTCCTGGGCACTATGGGACAATTTAGCGCGGCCAATCCATCCAGACCTGCACATCCCTGGGCACTGTGGGACAATTTAGCACGGCCAATCCACCCTAACCTGCACATCCCTGGACACTATGGGACAATTTAGCACAGTCAATCCACCCTAACCTGCACATCCCTGGACACTATGGGACAATTTAGCACGGCCAACCCACCCTAACCTGCACATTTGTGGACCATGGGAACAAACCGGAGCACCCGGAGGAAACCCACGCAGACACAGGGGGGAGAATGTGTAAACTCCTCACAGACAGTCCCCCGAGGGTGGGATCGAACCCGGGTCCCTGGTGCCTTGAGGGAGACGTGCTAACCACTGAGCCATTGCGCCTCGGCTCGGAAAGGCAAGTGTCTCAAATGCCTTCTGTGCTGCTTATCCTACCTAATGGGGCCGGCAGACATGCGTTCCGCTGTTCCCCTGATCCACAGTGCGTCCCAGGGCCCTACTATCTCTCCTGTACTCCCTCGAGTTCTCCCAAACCTCGAGTTCTCCCAAACCTCGAGTTCTCCCAAACCTCGAGTTCTCCCAAACCTCGAGTTCTCTCAAACCTCAGGCTTCTGCCTTTCAGCTCGTCAACTGCGTGGGCCCAGCCAGGATCCGAATCTGTCTGGTGACCAAAAAGGAGCCGTACAAACCTCACCCCCATGACCTGGTGGGAAAGGATTGCAAAGATGGCTACTATGAGGCAGACCTGCCTGAGAGGAGTGTCCACAGGTAAGTGCCCAGCGGGGTCAGGGGTGGCGGTGGTCTGTGGGCACATGTCAGCCTATCTCTGCCAACCTCTCTCTCTCTCTCTCTCTCTCTTTCTTTCCAGCTTCCAGAACCTGGGCATCCAGTGTGTGAAGAAGCGAGAGGTGGCGATGGCCATTCAGAGTCGGATCAACAAGAATGTCAATCCTTTCAACAGTGAGTGGCTCGGGGCAGGCAGGGCACTGATTAGACTCTGGGGCTGGGCACTGCAGATGGCGCACACACACTCGGGTGGGTGCTCCAGGTGGTTTTGACATGGAGGAACGGCTGACCAGGCTCCAATTCAGGGTGTGCGTGGGTGTGTGGGCAGGGGTTGTGTGTGTGTGTGGGCGTATGTGGGTGTGGTGATGTCTGTGTGTC
>NW_025191489.1:0-731 GCF_004010195.1 Chiloscyllium plagiosum
ACTCCCCTTTTCTATTGAGTGAGAGAGGGTCAGGCTTTGACTAACCTCTCCCCACATTATGAACGTCATGTAATCCATACTCCCGACAGGAGGCTCAATACCTTCATGCTAAAACAGTTAACAATTCGCATCAGCTTCTGACCTCCATGGAGAACACGGATCTGTCTTCAGAGATAGATTGCCTCTTTAAGACTTCATACAAAACATTTGGCTTCCTTCCTCACTACTGGTGAAACATGTTAAAGTGTCATGAGTCCCACAGGCAATGGAGTCACGAGGAACTTCATGGAGCCGTCTATGAGAGCATTCTCTGCTCCATTGGTTTTTCAGGTTAAAGCATCAATGACAACCTCCTGTTCCTGTATAAGTGTATTGACGGGCTGAATGGCCTCCTCCTGCTCCCATGGGACAGTATCAAGGATCTGATTGGCCGCTGTCTGTTCCTGTTTAACAGTTCAATGCACTGACCAGAGCCCACCTCTTCATGGGGACGAGGCAGCACGATTGAATGAACTGTCCCTCTTCTTGTTCAGTCGTTTCGATGGGCTGAATGGCATCCACATATCCATGTAACCAGCTTGAAGTGCTGAATGAGCTCCTCTATTAACTGTGGAAATGTGCAGTGTCTGGCCGTGCTGTTACATGAATGTTACCGACACTTTAACAGCACAAACCTGACTGCTGTCCAGGTCTTGCTGCACATGGACACAGAGACTGGTTCAGGAGCTGAG
>NW_025191489.1:1912-3533 GCF_004010195.1 Chiloscyllium plagiosum
TATAAATCAAAAACTTATTTATTTGTGTCTCAATTACACTAGTGTCTGTGTCTTTGTGTGTGTATATGTGTGTGTATCTGTGTGCTTGTTTCTCTTTATTTTTGTGACTACGTCTGTCTGTCTGTGTATCAGACTGTGTGATTCTGTGTTCCTGCCTATTTGTGTGTGACTGTATGTGTCTCTGTGTGCTTCTGTGTGTGTGTAGGCCTATCTCCTTGTATGCATTGTGCATGTTAGTATATTGTGGTGTTTACCAATATTTCTGTGTATTTCAATGCCTGCATCTCTGTGCAATGGTATTTCTGTTCTTTTGCGAATGAGAGAGATGAGGTTGGAACTGACAGTGGGTTTAAATTGAGAATTGTTCTTTATTGAATATTGATCCTTACTCTGTTTGTGGTACGTGGATATTTCAGAATCTCCACACAAGGCCTCCTGGTCCTCTCTAGCTCTTTCCAGGATGCTCCCCACATGTTCAGGATAGGGAGCTGAGGGAACGGATGTCGGGCACTCCACCACCCGGTGTGGCACTTGCTGTCCAATTCCAGGCTGTTTCTCCTGGAATGGGAGAAGAGGAGGGAAACAATGATGGTGGAAGTGGGTGACCCTGCTATTAGTGCTGGAGAGGGTAAGGGTGAGGTGTCCGGAGGGAGTCTGACCACAGTGTTGTATCCATGCAGTGTTATTAGTATGCGGGGCTACTGTGTCAGTGACAGAAAAAGTGGGGGAGGGAAGGTGCTGAATGCAATTGTGAGAGTGGTCGTGCTTGAGCCTTATTTGGAGATAGAGTGTGAGCCTTGTTCGGGGGTAGTTGTTATAACAGATATACAGTGAGCAGAGAGAATAAGATCACTCTTATCGTGGCAGAGCGGGGAGGATGTTGATGCTTGTTCTGTATTGCTGACCAATTTTTCAGATCATCTAAGCGTCGAGGTGAACCTCCCAAACGACTTGTTCTAGTCTATCACTAATAACTTCTTAGACCCTGTCCCTCAGATTCCACAAATTCAGTTTGGGTGGATCTTAGAAATATCAAGACGAAGTAAACATTAGTTGTTTCTATCGAGGCCAAAACTGTCACACAAATACTTTGCATCATATGCTCTGGAAATTGGATATGCAAGTATATGCAAGGGGAAGCAATGGCATAGTGATATTATCGTTGGTATCTTAGCCCAGAGACCCAGGTAATGTTCTGAGTACCCGAGTTCGAATCCTGCCATGGCAGATGGTGGAATGTGAATTCAATAAGTATCTGGAATCAAGGGTTAATGATGACCAGGAATCCATTGTCAGTTGTAGGAAAAACCCATCTGGTTCACTAATGTCCTTTAGGGAAGGAAACTGCTGTCCTTCCCTGGTCTGGCCTGCATTTCACTCCAGACCCAAAGCAACGCTGTTGACTCTTAACTGCCCTCTGCCATGGGCAATAAATGCTGGTTGTAAATTGGACCCCCTCATCCCGTGAATGAGTAATAAATAATCGTGGATGATGCAGTAATACTGGATGGTGTAACGTTGCATCGAAACTGCGTAAACTAAGTGACTGTTGTGAAAAATAAATTTCGTAAGTGTATATCAGGTAGTAGGAGAGTATGTTGTGAACCAAACTACAGAGCAG
>NW_025191490.1:0-3533 GCF_004010195.1 Chiloscyllium plagiosum
AGGTAAATCTTTGAAGGCATTTACAGGGGATTTTGACCTGTAAATGAGGTGAGTGCATTTAAAATTTAGTGATGAAAGAGGAGTTATACAGTCACAGACTCACAGCATCATGCAATATGCAAATACACCCTCCAGCTCAAACCATCCATGCGCACCAGGTTTGCGAAAAAGCACTACATCGATTTTTTTCTTTTTTTGGCAAGTAACCCTCCTATCCATGTCCCAATCCAATTGTCATTTAAATGTCGTAATTGTAGTCCAAATACTATTTCCTCTGATAGCTCGCTACATATACACACCAACCTCTGTGAGGAACAGCTGCCCCTTACATCTCTTTTAAATTTCTTCCCTCTCACATGAAACCTATCCTCTCTGGGTTTGGACACCCCCCACCCTGGGAAAAAACCCTTAGCTATTCATCCTACCAATGCCCCTCGTGATTTGATAACACTTGACAAGGTCATCCTTCAGCATCTGAAGCAATGGGGACAAATTTACAGCCAATCAATATACGTAAAAACCTCCAGTCCACATCACGTGACTGAAGAAGAGCACAAGGTTTTGTTCCACATGGCAATACCGGAGATATTCAACTATTTGAAAACCAAACCACAGCAAACTTCACAAAAACGTTTATAGTTGCAAACGATGCTAGTGACATAGGAGCAGAAGCTGTACTGCTATAGTAAGATGAGAATGGTGTTGAAATGTCATTGAGTTACGTTTCGAAGAAACTTAGCATCCACCAGCGGAAATATCACGAAGAAGTTAAGGTGAATTAGATTGAAGTAATCTGCATGACATGGCAATATGTTTGAAAAATAGACAAAAATGTGAAGCCGCATTTTAATTATGATTTCTCCTTTTGTTTTTTTCAGGGTGTGTGTTGTGAAGTTCTAAATGAGTTGAAGGACTTAGCAAATACACCGAGTACTAGAAAATTTAAAATGTAACATTTCGCCATGCAGTTGGCAGTGCCTTGGATGCTATGAGACAAAAAAAAATTCGAATCAGTCAATCCGTTCAAATTATGCCCTAAAAATACAAAACTCCAATCAAGTTTGAATTTAGGATTTAGACAATATTAACACCAATGAAACGATCAGTTTTGGGTATGAAATCGAAAAACAATGAACAGTTGAGCAGAGAACTGCCAAGCCACGAGCATGTGCAGACGGCCAGTAAAATTGTTGTCTTCAAGGTACCTCTTTCTGTCAATGGCCTGTAAACCTGAAGACAGAGGAAGATGTAAAGTGAAGATTCGACAGCTGACTGGCTTTGAAATCTGAAGCTTTTGGTAAATCTTAATTGGGGTTTTGTGAGACCATGTAGACGGGGAAAGGAAGAAAAATGGGTTAGAGAAAGGAACAGTAAATAGTTGTTACACAATTACTCTGTTAGTCTTTAAAAAAAAATTATCAATTTTTAGTTAAAATAGTGATTTGGGGGAATAGTTCCTTATCTCTCGAGTTTTCCAAGATTACCAAACGGGTTAAATCATTTCAGGGTTGGACTTCCAAATTAGCAACTGGCTGGGGATTAATCCGTGTCATAACAGAGGTTTCCCCAATCAAAACTAACACCACTCCTCTCATTCCTTCCATTCTATCCTTCATGAAGCATCTGTACCTTGGAATAATGAACTGACAGTCCTGTCTCTCCCTCAGTTGTGTTTCTGTAATACCTGTGAAGTCCCAGTCCCATGCTCCCATCCATACTCTGAGTTCATCTGCCTTAGCTGTCAGACCCCGTGCAGGTAAATGAATTCAGTTGAATTAATCAGTTTTCCCTCGTTTCTTGCTTTATATTTGTCTGCATTGTTCATTGAAATTACTCACTTCAACGTCTGCAACAGCTTCAACCTTCTTACTGTCCTTACAACTGTTCAGATTCCAACATCTCTGCCAGATTATTTTAAATCCTCTCAGGTAGTTCCAGAATTTCCCCAGCTGGAGATGAAATCCCCTCCCACTTCCAGTTCAGGTGTCTTCCCCACCCTATCTAACGTTGCTGACAACTTCAGGGATCTATGGACTTGTTCATTGAAGTCCGTGTGTTCCTCAACACTCTCTAAGGATCCATCGTTCACCAGGAATGTGTTCTATTTATCATACCTCCCAAAATGTATTAAATCATACTGAGCAGGAATATACTACATTTTCCATTACTCTGCACTGTTTTGCTTGGGATCGATATCAGACTGTCTCCAGAAACTATCCGCCTCACTGTGTACAGCACATTTCATGTCATCTGCAAACCTGCTACTGATACCTTCTAGTCTGACATCCAAACTATTAATGTAGATAACAAACAGTTGTGGTACCGCCGCATGTCACCGTCGTACACCACTGGGCAAAGTCTGCTCATCACGAAAGGGACCGTCCACCAATTTTGGATCCAAATTGCCAAGTTATCTTGGATTCCATAGGCTCTTCCCTTTAGTAGCAGCCTTCATTTGGAGCACTTCACCTGTGTCCAGCAATGTATTAAATACATCCGCCAGTGCTCCTGCAATCTCCTCCCTTCCCTCCCATAGCATCCTGGAATACATTCTCTTTGAACCGGCATTTCTTCACCTTGATGCCCACGAAACATTTAATACCACAACCTTATTGATCTTAACATGTTCTGGTATCTCAACGTCCGAACTGAAATCTCTGGCTACAATGTCTTTCTCCAGTGTGAATACTGATGAGAAGTATTATTTTAAGACCTCACGTCCTTCATCCGGCTGCATACACAGATTGTCGCTATAGTTTCTCAAACGTCTTATTCTTTCCCTGGTAATCATTATTACTCTAACTATCTTATAAGATACCTTTTGTCTTTTCCTTAACAGAACGTGCCAAGGATAGTTCATGGCCATTGTCTGCGCCTCATTTTTAAGAACGCCCCTGTAGTCTCCTTCAGCTGTTTTTATTGCACTGTAATTTATTGAACAAACTCACCAGTAATGATCAGTATTGACTGGAATTCCTGCCTTTGTCATTCACTTTTGATGAACAAACTGTCCCTGAATTCCCACTGTATTACTTTACATTACTACCACTTCCCGATTTTTGACTCAACTGCAAATAGTTCTTCCCAGACTATATTTGTCACATCCTGTCGAAAGGCGGTTAGAATTTCTAGTGATAACGAATGATAATTGGCCTTACCTAAATTTAGACTATTATCTTCTGCACAATCCTTATCTCTCTCCGTAATGACTTCGAAACTGACAAAATGTTGCTCACGATACCCAATAAACTACCAAATCCTTATCTCGGTCATCTTGCCAAGTATCTCCAGCCCAAGTTACCTCTGTAACATCCTCCAGCGATTAGGAATCTCCCGATCTGAGCACCATCCTCATGACTCTACAGTCCACGATATTCCTGTAAACCTCTCCTTTCCCTGAAGCATTCCCCGATCCTGTCAGATGGCATCTCACTCCCTTTAATCTACTACCATACTTGTAAATCTCCTTCGCTGATTAAATCAATCCAGTTCCTACAGCCTTTCAAGTCAATATTCCTTTTATGCGACATTAT
>NW_025191491.1:0-3533 GCF_004010195.1 Chiloscyllium plagiosum
CAAAGTGCAAAGTACAGAGGGGAAGGGTGGAGGTGGGCGATGTTCACTGTTCCCTGATGTCTGGTTGCATTTGTGAGCAACAGGTGAACCTGCGAACCAGATTCAGGATGGTACTGCAGGTGTTTCAGAAGATACTGTGTACACAGCATTCTTCCAAAAACCAGCAATGACACGAACATTTATTTTTAATGGTGTTTGAAGCCAACTAAAATTGAACAATATGGTGGGAGAAGTTCCTTTCATTTCTTTGAACTAGGATCAAGGGATGCTCTCTGTGGACCTGGGGTGGCAGGAGGATCTTTCACAGCAGAATGTGAGGGAACAGAGTTACCGTTGGAAATCCAGATAGACTGGAACTTTTTTCACTGGAGGGTGAGAGTTCGTTGGGGGTGACCTCATACAAGTTTATAAAGCCATGAGTGGAAAGATGAATGGCTCTAATTGACATGATTCATACTGGAAATGTACGAAGCTTTCGTTTCAAAAATATCACATATCAATAAACCCCACCTGACCCTACAGCTAGCGATGTGGAAATTAATGGTCTAATTAATGGTGCCAGACGATGCCTGGGACAACATTTCTTTATTCAATAAAGTCAGCAATATACATTCACAATGTGAAAGTCACAAACTGTACTTTTACCCAGATCAGCCAGTTTCATCTGCAGTCAGACACAACTTAAAATTCAGACCATTGCATAAAAGATAGACGAGCGCTCACAACATTGTAAATGATTTTGTTTGATAAAAGAATCCATCGTAGACTTCCTCAGAGCAATTCGTGTCAACAAACTTGTTTTTTGTGTGTGGGGGGTAGCGCACGAAATGTTACTTTAATCTGATTGATGTGAACCATTTGCATTTAAGAAGTTATTTGAAAACGTCTATCTCAGTGGATACGCGAGTAAATTTTACAAATCATTGATCAAAGGGGACAACCTTTTTCCGACTCGAGGAAGATCCACAGTGATATTTTGTAAATGTTTGGAGCTGGGATTGTTTCCAATTTTTGACCCAGACATTGGTATATTTTCCCTATGGTGGGGGATTTCAACAATAGGGAACATGTTTTTACAATGAGAGGAGAAAGATTTTAAAAAGGATATCAGAGACAACCTTTTACACAGGTAATGGTTTGTGTGTGGGATGATTTGGTGGTGGATACTTACAACCTTTAGAAGACATTTGGATCAGTAAATGGATATTAAATGTTTGGAAGGATATAGGCCAAGAACACACAGGTGGGATTAGTTTAGTTTGGGATTAGGACTGGCATGGACTGGTTGGACCGAAGGGTCTATAACCCCGCTGTATCACGACATGACTCTCTTGGCTATTTATCAATTTTTCTCAATACTAAACAGTGCTGTCGTGATCCTTGAATGAACTGTTGATGTTAAGGTTGTGTCTGAGACTCTGCGAATATTTCCTTCAATGAGAGGAGGGACTAGTTCTCCAAGTTACACAACTGAAAATAAACTTTTCTCCAGCATTGTTGCTGAGTCGATTTGTTTCTGCGGAGGTGGTGGTTATGGTTTGCAGTTTGCTTTCCACCAACTGGTCAACAGTGAGACAAAATATCTCTGATCCACTACAGAAACTCCACCTGCTTGCAGTAAATGAAACTGGGAACTCAAGGACCTTTTCTACAGTCAGCTTAATTGCTGCCAACTATTGTATCCGGCCGATTAAAGGGAAAATGAATCAACTAAAGTAAAATCCTACCAAACAAACTATATTTTCCCATTTACTCACAATGGATACATTTAACTTGGCATTTCTTCTTTAAAAATGAAAGTCACTGAATTCAGCATTCACTGTATGACTATCAGAAAACAGAACATTGAATGCAGTGTCGTTCTGGTTAGTTCAGCCTGTTTACTGAGTATCTTTAAAGCTCCTGAATATGAAGTTAATGGATCCAAAATCCCACATTGCAGTAACATTTATTATCATCTCAAAGTAAATTAACAAAATTGAATTGGTTCAAACTCACATCACTTGTTACACCATTCACTGATTCATGTATCTCATTAAAACTGAGTGGGCCCTTTATACATGGTTAACACTGGTGTAGTGTAACCGGGAATTGTTGCTGATTTTTATGAGTTAACTGCCCTGTCAGAGCTATCAGTGATCAGAGAAATGTACTGTTAATAACCTACATTCGTGGTAATTATTACTGTAATACTCTCTAATTTAACCAAACATTCCTGATGTATCCAGACTGTTACCTGCAATAGTTTAGACGTTGAGGATTTAAAAAAAAAAACTTATGGACTGTCTTGTTCTAGTTCATTTGATGCTCTTTCAAAAGTTTACCAAGGTGTTATGTATCACTGCGGACTCACATTTTGTTTCTCAGGCACATAGCTTTCCCTTACTGTGCATTTTCGTGTCGGAGCAATTTGATAAAAAAGGATTCAAGGAGAGACATTCTGCAATGTAAGGAGGTGCTTCTAATCTCCGGGTCCAAACTGTTTAGTGACATACACTGACATTCTGAACATAGTCACTTTAGACATGCTCTATATTAGGTTGCCTAAACTGAATTTAGAAATGCAGATGAGAAATGGTATGTTATTTGTAATGTGAGAGAGACTTTGAGTGACAGCAAAAATAAAGTCACTCATTTTGTTAGCTAATAATATTATTGAAGTTCTTTTTAGCTTTTTCTGCTTGTGGTGGAATGTAGGATTAAAGGGAGTTAACTTCTAATTGAATATTCTAAATATAATCACTTTGGACACGCCCTGTATTCAGTTGCCTAAATTGAATTTTGAAATGTTTAGTATGAATTACATGTTATTTTGAGTGCGACAGAGACTTGCAGTATCCAGGGAAGAAACGCTCAACTGTTTTATTAGCTAGTAATATGTTTGAACTTTAATTTTTGTTTTATCTGCTTGTGAATGAATGTAGAAATAAAGGGAGCTACCTTCCAGTTGAATTTGTTGTTTTTTTAAACAAAATACATGCAACTATCATGTGAAACAGACCTGAAGCTACTCAAATCTACTTCCAAAGAAGCTATTCAGCAAAACCAATATCCCAAGATGTGTATGTGTCCATGTTTCAGCAGAACCTCATGTAAATACATGACCCCATGTGTTCGGGCTGTGCAAGCTGATATAAGGATCCAGTCTCAGCCTCCAGCAGGAAACCAACATGCGGAAGCTGTAAGCCTGCCCCTTCCGATGGCCATATAAATCCTGGGCACTGGACAGTAATTGAACACTCCTGGGTTGGCTCTGTTTCGAAAGATCTTGACAGAACTGTTTCCCACAAGTTATCAGAATGATTGTGTCGACAATTTTTCTCAGTTTGTTACTGACTTTCTTATCATGTGAGTGTTTTTTGTTCAAATCTCTCTTTGTTTCTGTCTCAATGTTAGTCTACGGCAGGAATGTAAAAAAACTCAGCCATCATTTCATCAGCGTTAATGCTCATGGTTTATTTGTTTTCTTTTTTAAAGGTGTCCAGTCGGAGGTTGTTTTAACACAGCCAGAGGCAGAGACTGGCCGTCCCGAG
>NW_025191492.1:0-3533 GCF_004010195.1 Chiloscyllium plagiosum
AGTGCACCATTTAAATGAATGATTAGGCATAGCCGTCTGAGACAGTCCATGACCCCAGGAGGAAGAACCCCACTCATAACGCGCTGAGTGAAAACGGCAACAGTTTGTATAAATTTAAAAATATAACTACTAAAGCTACCAAATCAAAACTTTTAACAGCTACTTCTACAACAAAAGAAATCATATAACACAAATGAAAGGAGAGTTTCCCCCCTTGCCCACAGGGGACGCTCATACTACCCACTAACCCCTCCATAGTTTCTTCCAGCTGAAGCTATTCCCCAGTCCCAGATAGCACAAAGTAAGAAAACGTTACACACATCTTATAACAAGCAAGTTAAAAGTGGGCACTCAACCCATCCCATCAATGCTTTAACCCTAGGCACACCTGATAGAAAAGAAATAAATAACCACGTGACCCCGCCTCCCCAACCGCTCCCCCCCATCCCATACCAAGGGAGAAATGCATAAAGGAAATTATGCAAAAAAAGAACAAAGGATAACGGAGAGGAGAGAGAAGGAAGAAGAGAGAAAAAAAGAAAAGAAAATTAGGACACACATATATTTAAAAAATCTTGACAACCAGGCAAATTACAGAGAAAAATAAAGTAAACATTATTGTCCATATTATTTGAGCCAGTCAGTCTACAACTTTCGGAGGCCGCGGTTCATGACACGCTTCCCGAGAAGAAGGTTACCGCAGATTACAACAGGATCTTAACCAGATGGGCCAGTGGGCTGAGAAGTGGTTATTTCTTCAAAAAGCTCAATCAAGTTTGTGAGACATGATTTCCCACACACAAAGCCATATTGATGAGGTGCTGCATTTTGGGAAAGCAAATCTTAGCAGGACTTATACACTCAATGGTAAGGTCCAAGAGAGTGTTGCTGAACAAAGAGATCTTGGACTGCAGAGTCATTGCTCCTTGAAAGTAGAGTCACAGGTAGGTAGGATAGTGAAGAAGGCGTTTGGTATGCTTTCCTTTATTGGTCAGAGTATTGAGTACAGGAGTTGCGACGTCATGTTGCGGCTGTACAGGACATTGGTTAGGCCACTTTTGGAATATTGCGTGCATTTCTGGTCTCCTTACTATCAGAAGCATGTTGTGAAACTTGAAAGGGTTCAGAAAGGATTTCCAAGGATGTTGCCAGGGTTGGAGGATTTGAGCTATAGGGAGAGATTGAATAAGCTAGGGCTGTTTTCCCTGGAACGTCGAAGGCTGAGAGGTGACCTTATAAAATCATGAGGGGCATGAATAGGGTAAATAGACAAGGTCTTTTCCCTGGGGTGGTGGAGTCCAGAACTAGAGGGCATAGGTTTAGGGTGAGAGGGGAAAGATATAGAAGAGACCTAAGGGGCAACTTTTTCACACAAAGGGTGGTGTGTGTGTGGAATGAGCTGCCAGAGGATGTGGTGGAGGCTGGTACAATTGCAACATTTTTTTCGACTAGGTTACTTACAGTGTGGAAACAGGCCCTTCGGCTCAACAAGTCCACACCGACCCTCTGAAGAGCAATGCACCCAGACCCATTACATTTACCCCTTCACCTAACACTACAGGTAATTTAGCATGGCCAATTCACCTAACCTGCATATTTTTGGACTGTGGGAGGAAACCGGAGCACCCGGAGGAAACCCACCCAGACACGGGGAGAATGTGTAAACTCCACACAGACCGTTGCCTGAGGTGGGAATTGAACCCTGGATAAGTTCACATTTACCTACTTTGTAGTCCATCTACCATGTTTTTGCCCATTCACATAAGCTGCCTATATCCTTTTGCAGACTTCCTACCTCCTCTTATCAAATTAAATTCCTTCTTAACTCTGTGTTCTAGCAAAGTTGACATTTCCTGCTTAAAATAGGTCATGAAATTAGATATGAATGAACAGGAGGGCATCAAGATCCTTGCTGCAGTGTATTCTTTTGCCACTATCTCCATAACTTCAGAGTATCCAAAAGGCATGTGCCAAAAACCTGTTCAGACCTCAAAGAAGATGAGTTAGAAATTTATATGGGACAGTGGAGAAAAAAAGTGGGGCAAGTAGCCACCCAAAACAAAAAACAGAATATGCTGAAAATGCTTAACAGTTCATACTCTGTCCTTGGAAAGTGAAATAAAGTTAATGTGCTGGATTTTATCAAATCAGACCCTCACACAGTTAGATAGCCAGTAATTGACCAAAAATTCATTTGTCAGTGAAGCAGCGTTGCCATAGTTCTTTTACTGAACAACAGCATTACCAGTCCATTTCCACAGGATGACTTACCAAGTCTCTCAAAGGAGAACTTCCAATTCATGCAGCCAGAACAGGTTTTACAATCACTCAGCTATAAATGACATCTGTAGCTTCAGGAGCTACAGATTAGAAAGGAGGCTGGTCAGAATGTCCCTCCCACGCCCACACCTGTCCTCACACTACAGCCTCCTCCCAAGGTCTTGGATGCATACCTGAATGATGTTCTGTGGGACCAAAGGGATTGAAATGAGGTTTGCCAAGAATGTGAGAAGAATCCAGTCTTTTTAACCAAGGCAGGCATGATTAAAACACTGAGGATCTGAATAGCAATAGAGTGGTTACTCAAACCTGGAGACAGTGCTCCAAGAGGCACAAGGACCTCTAGAAAGATGAGCAATGTAACTGCTATGGATTGAAGCCCTCACACTCACCTTCATCTTTGTACCATCACACACCCAGGCTTCAATCACCCTCCACAAATATCTCTTGACCATACATTGCATTTCTCACACCCAACTCTCTGCCCTCTTCACATAAGTGAATGAAGCAATGGTGGTAACCATGATATATTTCAAGTTAGAGTGTGACTTGGAATGGAATTTGCATTTGGTAGTGTTCCCATCTACTACTTTCTATATCCCTTGAGATGCTAAAAGTTATAATTTATGGAATATATTGTTAAAGAAGTCTCGGTGAGTTGTTGAATTGCATAGCATGTGAATCAAGCAGCTGCTATGACCTTGATGGTGTTGAGCTTCTTGAGTGCAGTTGCTCAAAGAGGTTATGGAGAGTATGTCATTCTGACTTGTGCCGTGTAAGTGATGATAAAGTTTTGGGGAGTCACTTGTTGCAGAATATGCATACTCTTCACCATTCATAGAGTCGTACAGCACAGAAACAGACCCTTCGGTACAACTCGTCCATGCCGACCCGGTATCCCAACCCAATCTAGTCCCATTTGCCAGAACTTGGCCCATATCCCTCTAAACCCTTCCTATTCATATACCCATCCCCCCAGATGCCTTTTAAATGTTGCAATTGTACCAGCATCCATCACTTCCTCCTGGCAGCTCATTCCATACACGTTCCACCTTCTGCTTGTAAGGGTTGCTACTTACGTCCCTTTTATATCTTTCCCCTCTCACCCTAAACGTATGTCCTCAGTTCTGGACTCCCTCACCCCAGGGAAAAGACTTGTCTGTTTACCCTATCCATGCCCCTAATGATTTTATAAATCTCTATAAGGTCACCTCTCAGCCTCTGACGCTCCAGAGAAAACAGCCCTAGCCTAT
>NW_025191493.1:0-2812 GCF_004010195.1 Chiloscyllium plagiosum
CAGGGCAGCGCAGGGTTCCCAGCACACGCTGACATATCACAGCAGGGCAGCGCAGGGCTCCCATCACACGCTGACATATCACAGCAGGGCAGCGCAGGACTCACAGCACAGGCTGACCTATCACAGCACAGCAGCGCAGGGCTCGCAGCACACGCTGACCTACCACAGCACGGCAGCGCAGGGTTCCCAGCACACGCTGACCTATCACAGCAGGGCAGCACAGGATTCCCAGCACAGGCTGACCTATCACAGCACAGCAACGCAGGGCTCCCAGCACACGCTGACCTATCACAGCAGGGCAATGCAGGGCTCCCATTACAGGCTGACCTATCACAACACGGCAGCACAGGGCTCCCAGCACAGGCTGACCTATCACAGCACGGCAGCGCAGGGTTCCCAGCAAACGCTGACCTATCACAGCACGGCAGCGCAGGGTTCCCAGCACACACTGACCTATCACAGAAGGGCAGCGTAGGGCACCCTGCACATGCTGACCTATCACAGCAGGGCAGCGCAGGACTCTCAGCACACACTGACCTATCACAGCACAGCAGCGCAGGGCTCCCAGCACACGCTGACCTATCACAGCAGGGCAGCGCAGGGCTCCCAGCACTGGCTGACCTATCACAGCACAGCAGCGCAGGACTCCCAGCACAGCGCTGACCTATCACAGCAGGGCAGCGCAGGACTCCCAGCACAGCGCTGACCTATCACAGCAGGGCAGCGCAGGGCTCCCAGCACACGCTGACCTATCACAGCACGGCAGCGCAGGGCTCCCAGCACACGGAGACAAATCACAGCACGGCAGGGCAGGGATCCCAGCACACACTGACCTATCACAGCAGGGCAGCGCAGGGCTCCCAGCACACGCTGACCTATCACAGCAGGGCAGGTCTCCCAGCACACGGAGACCTATCACAGCAGGGCAGGGCAGGGATCCCAGCACACACTGACCTATCACAGCAGGGCAGCGCAGGGCTCCCAGCACACGCTGACCTATCACAGCAGGGCAGCGCAGGGCTCCCAGCACACACTGACCTATCACAGCACGGCAGCGCAGGGCTCCCAGCGCACACTGACCTATCACAGCAGAGCAGCGCAGGGCTCCCAGCACACGCTGACCTATCACAGCAGGGCAGTGCAGTGCTCTCAGCACACACCTATCACAGAAGGGCAGCGTAGGGCTCCCTGCACACGCTGACCTATCACAGCAGGGCAGCGCAGGGCTCCCAGCACAGGCTGACCTATCACAGCACAGCAGTGCAGGACTCCCAGCACACGCTGACCTATCACAGCAGGGCAGCGCAGGGCTCCCAGCACACGCAGACGTATCACAGCACTGCAACGCAGGGGTCCCAGCACACGCTGACCTATCACAGCAGGGCAGGGCAGGGCTCCCAGCACACGCTGACCTATCACAGCAGGGCAAGGCAGGGCTCCCAGCACACGCTGACCTATCACAACAGGGCAGGGCTGGGCTCCCAGCACACACTGACCTATCACCGCAGGGCAGCGCAGGGCTCCCAGCACACGCTCAACCTCTCACAGCACGGCAGCGCAGGGCTCCCATCACACGCTGACCTATCACAGCAGGGCAGGGCAGGGCTCCCTGCACACGCTGACCTGTCACGGCAGGGCGGCGCAGGGCTCCCAGCACACGCTGACCTATCACAGCACGGCAGCGCAGGGCTCCCAGCACACGCTGACCTATCACAGCAGGGCAGGGCTCCCAGCACACGCTGACCTATCACAGCACGGCAGTGCAGGGCTCCCAGCACACACTGACCTATCACAGAAGGGCAGCGTAGGGCACCCTGCACACGCTGACCTATCACAGCAGGGCAGCGCAGGGGTCCCAGCACACGGAGACCTATCACAGCACGGCAGCGCAGGGCTCCCAGCACACGCTAACCTATCATAGCAGGGCAGCGCAGGGCTACCAGCACACGCTGACCTATCACAGCTGGGCAGGGCAGGGCTCCCAGCACACGCTGACCTATCACAACAGGGCAGTGCAGTGCTCTCAGCACACACCTATCACAGAAGGGCAGCGTAGGGCTCCCTGCACACTCAGCACACACTGACCTATCACAGCACGGCAGCGCAGGACTCTCAGCACACGCTGACCTATCACAACACAGCAGCGCAGGACTCTCAGCACACACTGACCTATCACAGCACGGCAGCGCAGGACTCTCAGCACACGCTGACCTATCACAGCACGGCAGCGCAGGACTCTCAGCACACGCTGACCTATCACAGCAGGGCAGCGCAGGACTCCCTGCACACACTGACCTATCACAGCAGGGCAGCGCAGGACTCTCAGCACACACTGACCTATCACAGCAGGGCAGGGCAGGGCTCCCAGCACAGGCTGACCTATCACAGCACTCGCTGACCTATCACAGCACGGCAGCGCAGACTCTCAGCACACGCTGACCTATCACAGCAGGGCAGGGCAGGGCTCCCAGCACAGGCTGACCTATCACTGCACGGCAGCGCAAGGCTCCCAGCACACGCTGACCTATCACAGCACGGCAGCGCAGGGCTACCAGCACAGGCTGACCTATCACAGCAGGGCAGCGCAGGGTTCCCAGCACACATTGACCTATCACAGCAGGGCAGTGCAGGGCTCCCAGCACACACTGACCTATCACAGCACACGCTGACCTATCACAGCACGGCAGCGCCGGGCTGGGCTCCCAGCACACGCTGACCTATCACAGCACGGCAGGGCTCCAAGCACACGCTGACCTATCACAGCAGGGCAGGGCTCCCAGCACACGCTGACCTATCACAGCAGGGCAGCGCA
>NW_025191493.1:2893-3534 GCF_004010195.1 Chiloscyllium plagiosum
GCAGGGCAGGGCTCCCAGCACACACTGACCTATCACAGCACGGCAGGGCAGGGCCCCCAGTACAGGCTGACCTATCACAGCAGGCAGGACAGGGCCCCCAGTACAGGCTGACCTATCACAGCAGGGCAGGGCTCCCAGCACACACTGACCTATCACAGCACGTCAGGGCAGGGCTCCCAGCAAAGTCCATTTCCAGGGTTTCCAAGGGGATATGGGGAAAAAGTGGGAATGGAGTCTTCCAAGCTCCCCAGTTTTCCCAGTTGTGGCCCTTTTGAACAGTGTCTTGATGCAACTTCTTTTGTGTGTGTTGGGGTGGTTGCTTTCGTAGTTCAGGACCTGGTCTGTGTGTGTGGCTTTCCTGTATACCTTTGTGGTGAATTAAGAAGTTGCATCAAGACACTGTTCAAAAGGGCCACAACACACTGCAGCACACCAGAACTGCAAAAAGAGGAAGAGGAACACCTCGACAACGTATTCGCAAAAAACGGATACCACCGCAATTTCATCAACAGATGCCGAAGGGAAAGACAACAGAACCCGTACAACACTACACACGTACAACATTGTGCCTGTACAACACTATACCTGTATCACACTGCGCCCGCAATACACTGCGCCCGTACAACATTGCGTCTGTACAA
>NW_025191494.1:0-3534 GCF_004010195.1 Chiloscyllium plagiosum
TGTTGTGAAACTTGAAAGGGTTCAGAAAAGATGAACAAGGATATAGAACATAGAACATAGAACAGTGCAGCACAGAACAGGCCCTTCAGCCCACGATGTTGTGCCGACCACTGATCCTCATGTATGCACCCTCAAATTTATGTGACCATATGCATGTCGAGGAGTCTCTTAAATGTCCCCAATTACTCTGCCTCCACAACTGCTGCTGGCAACGCATTCCATGCTCTCACAACTCTCTGTGAAAACAACCCGCCTCTGACATCCCCTCTATACTTTCCTTCAACCAGCTTAAAACTATGACCCCTCGTGTTAGTCATTTCTGCCCTGGGAAATAGTCTCTGACTATCGACTCTATCTATGCCTCTCATTACCTTGTATACCTCAAGTAGGCCCCCTCTTCTCCCCCTTTTCTCCAATGAAAAACGTCTGAGCTCAGTCAACCTCTCCTTATAAGATAAGCTCTCCAGTCCAGGCAGCATCCTGGTAAACCTCCTCTGAACCCTCTCCAAAGCATCCACATTTTTCTGAAAATAGGGCGACCAGAACTGGACGCAGTATTCCAAGTGCGGTCTAACCAAAGTTTTATAGAGCTGCAACAAGATCTCACGACTCTTAAACTCAATACCCTTCTTAATGAAAGCCAAAACACCATATGATTCTTAACAACCCTGTCCACTTGGGTCGCCATTTTAAGGGATCTATGTACCTGCACCCCAAGATCCCTCTGTTCCTCCACACTACCAAGAATCCTATCTTAATCCTGTACTCAGCTTTCAAATTCGAATTTCCAAAATGCATCACCTCGCATTTATCCAGGTTGAACTCCATCTGCCACCTCTCAGCCCATTTCTACATCCTGTCAATGTCCCGCTGCAGCCTACAACAGCCCTCTATACTGTCAACGACACCTCCAACCTTTGTGTCATCTGCAAACCTGCTGACCCATCTTTCAATCCCCTCATCCAAGTCATTAATAAAAATTACAAACAATAGAGGCCCAAGGACAGAGCCCTGTGGAACACCACTCACCACAGACTTCCAGGCAGAATATTTTCCTTCTACTACCACTCGCTGTCTTCTGTTGGCTAGCCAATTCTGTATCCAGACAGCTATGTTCCCCTGAATCCCATTCCTCCTGATCTTCTGAATGAGCCTACCTACCATGGGGAACCTTATCAAATGAGGAGAAAGTGAGGTCTGCGGATGCTGGAGATCAGAGCTGGAAATGTGTTGCTGGAAAAGCGCAGCAGGTCAGGCAGCATCCAGGGAACAGGAGAATCGACGTTTCGGGCATAAGCCCTTCCGGGCCTGGCGACTTGTCAATCTTAATGTTTGACAAAATTTTCAGCACATCAGCTTCCTCTATCTCTATCCATTTCAGCATGCACACCTGCTCTTCATTCACTACAAAGTTCGTTTCTTTCGTAAAAACAGAAGCAAAAAACTCATTTCGGGCTTCCCCTACCTCCTTAGACTCCACACACAAATTCCCTATGATATTCCTGATCGGGCTACTCTTCCTTTGACCATTCTCTTATTCCTCACATAAGTGTAAAATGCCTTTGTGTTCTCCCTAATCCGTTCTTCCAAGCCTTTCTCGTACCCCCTCCTGGCTCTCCTCAGACCATTTTTAAGCTCCTTCCTTGCCTGCCTGTAATCCTGTAGAGCTGAGCTTGACCCTGGCTTCCTCCTCCTTACAGAAGCTACTTTTTTCCTTTTGACGAGAAGCTCCACCGCTTTCGTCATCCAAGGTTCCTTTATCTTACTTCTTGCCTGTCTCAGAGGGACATATTGCCACGGTTGCAGGATTTGAGCTATAGGGAGAGGTTGATTAGGCTGCAGCTGTTTTCCCTGGAGAGACAGTGGCTGAGGGATTACCTTGTAGACGTTTATAAAATCATGAGGGCCATGGATAGGTTAAATGGACAAGGTGTTTTTCCGTGGCGTTGGGAAATGCAGAAGTAGAGGGCATAGTTTTAGGGTGAGAGGGGAAAGATACAGTCGAGTCCTAAGGGTTTTTTTAAGTAGAGGGTGGTATTTGTATAGAATGACCTGTGAAAGGAAGTAGTGGAGGCTAGAAAAATTGCAACATTTAAAACGCATCCGGATAGGTATGTTTATAGGAAGGGTTTGGAGGGATATGGGCCAGGTGCTGGCAAGTGAGACTAGATTTTCTTGGGATAGTTGGTCGGCGTGGACGAGTTGCACCAAAAGGTCTGTTTTCATACCGGACATCTCTATGACTCCAAACAAAAAAAATTTCTTCTGTTCTTTCTGTTTTTTTTTCGAAAGGAGGGGGAAGCGTTTATGAATTTGAAGGCATGCACTGTCCCTTTAGGAGAGAGAGAATGCTGCTCTGAACAAGAGATTACAAGCAGTTGTGTATATGAATAGATGGCATCACAGCATGTATTGGAAAGTTGAAAATATGTAACATTTGTCTGTGAAACATATATCCGAGTTTTGCTTGCTGTTTTGACAACAATTAGAATTTGATTAATCAGTTCAATTGACGCCCTTCGTTAATAAAATCTACTAGATCTTAAATTTATTGTTTTACCTATATTGGACAAATGAAACAATCCGATGTTGGGCCATATCAGAATGAGGACATTTCGAAAATTGGTCTGAGAGTAAACTGCTGTAGAGACAGAAACTGCAGAGAGCTAATTGCACATCTAACATCTTGCTCTCAAAGAAATTAGGAAACGCTCTGTATCAAAGGTCCTTTTTACATATGAAACATACTCACAATAAAAAAAAAATGACCCAGGGAAATCCTTAGCTGGAAGGGTGAAGACACAGAAGAAAACACTGTCTTGTTTTGAAATTAAGTTGATATCATTTTTAAAAAGGCTCTTATTGGATGAGCATATTGTTGTCGATTTGGAGGCAGCGAGTCAGCAGTTAAAAGAAGGAATGACTTAGATTAAAAACTTTGTTGTTTAATGTTCACTGTTAAATTGAGAAAATAACTTGATACCATTTTCTTTAAATTGTGGAATTTAGGAGTTCTGTGACACGCACATTTTAACAGATTATGAGGCAAGGTGAGCTTTTCAGGGTGTTTGGTTTAATTAACAGAAAGATTTGCATCCATGTCATAACAACTGCATATATATGTTTAGGTTTGGAGCTAGATTTTCAGGTTTGTTTGAACTAGTGGTGCGGCCACACTTGGAATATTGTGCAAAGGCCTGGTCCGCATATTTCAGGAAGGATGTGGAAGCATTTGAAAAGGTGCAGAGGAGATTTACCAGGATGCTGCCTGGTCTGGAGTGAAGATCTTATGAGGAAAGGCTGAGAGACTTGAACCTGTTCTCATTGTCAAGAAGAAGGCTAAAAGGGGATTTGATAGAGACACATAAGATGATCAGACGTTTAGATAGCGCAGACAGTGAAGCAAAAGAGAAAATGCAGAAAAATCTCAGCAAGTCTGGCAGCATATGTAAGGAGAGAAAAGAGCTGACGTTTCGAGTATAACTGGCCCTTAATCAAAGTCCTTTTTCAGGCTGTAACGTGCCTAGTTTGCGT
>NW_025191495.1:0-2008 GCF_004010195.1 Chiloscyllium plagiosum
ATCCCTGTCCCTCCCTCCGTCTGGTTCCTGACCCTCATGTCTCTTCTCCTGTTGTTTCTGGGAAGCGACGCTATCCCAGATGGATTCGTGGAAGGTCAGGCCTGATCTCGCGAGACTCTGGAATGGTTCGGATTATAATGTGAATGCCTTTCGGATGAGGTGGGGAACCACGTGGTGGGCTGGGGTAGGGGTCGGTGGGGAGCTGTATTTGCTCCTATAACTCTGCATTGATTTATCTCCCTAGCTCTGCCCATTCTCCCCCCACCCCCCGGCTTGTTACCGGTTCCCTGGCCATGCGACTGTTTCTCTGGGTGTTGGAATTTTAATTAAGGTTTTGATAAAAGTTGTGTTCTCACTGAGTCTCTGGGTAGCAGACGCTACCCAGGGCTCTGCAGTGAGGTCAGGAATGGACCTAACTGCACTCTGGCAGGAGTGTGGGGTCAGGGAGAGATGTGGACTCTCCTGTGTCCGAGTGACTGACATAACCAATATGATCTGGGCATCAGGGTATCCTCAGTTCAGGCTGACCGACTCTGAGCGAGCGAGTGTATCATGCACAGAGCTAATGGCTCATACCCCCTCATCCGGGCAGTGCCCTGGTAAACCCTCTTCGGCACCCCCTCCATATCCTTCCTGTAACGCAGTGACCAGATCCCCACACGATACTCTGTGTGGGACTTCACCGAAGCCTTCACAAAGCTGTGACATGACACCTTGCCTGTTGTACTCACTTCCCTCTGACCAATAAAGGTTCTGGATTAGAGTGCTGCTGGAAAAGCACAGCATCCAAGGAGCAGGAAAACCGAGATTTCAGGCAAAAGCCCTTCATCAGGAATACTGTGCTGGGCTTTGCTTTCCCAGCGCCACACTCTGGCGTCCAGTCTCCAATCGCCAAATAAATCACCTTCATCAGACATGACTAGCCCCACACAAACGCTGTGCGCCCTGTCCCTCACGGGAGCCCTGCTTTTCCAAATGCACATAATTCCTGGATTCCCGATGAAGGGCTTTTGCCCGAAACGTTGATTTTCCTGCTCCTCGGATGCTGCCTGACCTGCTGTGCTTTCCCGGCACCACTCTGATCTAGAAGCTGGTTTCCAGCGTCTGCAGCCCCTGCTTTTACCCTGACCGATAAATGCAAGGCATGTCATCCACCCTCTTTACTAATCGGTCAACTTTGCGTGGCCGCTTTCTGGACGAATGTAGACTTGGAGCCCAACACCCCTCTGTACATCAACACTGTTCAGGGTCCTGTCACTAACTCTGCACTTTTCCTTAACGTGTAATCTCCGAAAGTGCAGCACCTCGCACTTATTCAGATGAGACTCCATCTGCCGTTTCTCTGCTCGTACCAGCGACTGATCGATATCCCACTGGGTTCTTTCTGAACCTTGCACACTCTCAACCACTGATCTTTGTACCATCTGCCATCTCACTAACCCACCCAACTACGTTTTCATCCAAGTCATATATATATATATATATATATATATATACATTTTTTGTTTTTCACCACAGAACAGGCCCTTCAGCCCACGATGTTGTGCCGACCATTGATCCTCATGTATGCACCCTCAAATTTCTGTGACCATATACACGTCCAGCAGTCTCTTAAATGTTCCCAATGACCCTGCCTCCACAACTGCTGCTGGCAACGCATTCCACGCTCTCACAACTCTCTGTGTAAAGAACACACCTCTGACATCCCCTCTATACTTTCCTCCAACCAGCTTAAAACTATGACCCCTTGTGTTAGCCAATTCTGCCCTGGGAAATAGTCTCTGGCTATCGACTCTATCTATGCCTCTCATTATCTTGTATACCTCAATTAGGTCCCCTCTCCTCCTCCTTTTCTCCAATGAAAAAAGTCCGAGCTCAGTCAACCTCTCTTCATAAGATAAGCCCTCCAGTCCAGGCAGCATCCTGGTAAACCTCCTCTGAACCCTCTCCAAAGCATCCACATCTTTCCTATAATAGGGCGACCAGAACTGGACGCAGTATTCCAAGT
>NW_025191495.1:2094-3534 GCF_004010195.1 Chiloscyllium plagiosum
ATCCTGTCAATGTCCCGCTGCAGCCTACACCAGCCCTCTAAACTGTCAACGAAACCTCTAACCTTTGTGCCGTGTGCAAACTTGCTGACCCATCCTTCAATCCCCTCATCCACGTCATTAATAAAAATTTCAAACAGTAGAGGCCTAAGGACAGAGCCCCGTGGAACACCACTCACCACTGACTTCCAGGCAGAGTATTTTCCTTCTGCTACCACTCGCTGTCTTCTGTTGACCAGCCAATTCTGTATCCAGAATTGCAGATGCGTGTATATACCACAAACAGCAGGGAGTCGCAGTCCAGATCCCCGCGGAACACCTCACCAGTCACAGACTGGCCTTCCACAATTCCCCTTCAATGGGTGAGCCCATTCTGTATCCACACGGCCAATCCCCAGAGATCCCATCTATCCTAACCTTCGGGATGAGCCTCCCAGCCTATCCAGTCTCTCTCTCTCTCTCAGCCCAACCCTCCAATCCTGGCCACATTCCTTGCATATCTTTCTCTGAACCCTTTCAAATTTTACACCGTTTTCCTTCTGAGAGGCGGGAGACCAGAGCACAGGCAAAATTCCTTCTTGTTGTAACCTGGACTGAACTCCACTCGGAGAACACCCGCTGCTCTACCCTCACCAAACACCTTCATCACCTCCGGAAGACAATCAGTCACCTTTCTCATTCCTGATGAAACGCTTCAGCCCAAAACATCGATTCTGCTGCCCCTCGGATGCTGCCAAACCTGCTGTGCTTTTCCAGCGGCACTCTCTGGACTCCAATCTCCAATCGCCGAATACCTCACCTTGGTCAGACATGACTAGCCCCACACAAAGGCCGTGCGCTCTGCCCCTCATCGGGCCCTGCTTTCCCAAATGCACATAATTCCTATCCCAAAGAGTCCTCTCCAACTGCGTCCAGCCACCGATGGGTGAGACTCAGTGCTCGATGGTTTCCCTCTATGGTCCTCAGTTCACTGCTTGATTCAGAGGAGCTACATCAGTGATGTGCCAGTCCGCAAGGGATCGGGCCCATGCTGAGGGAGCACACACAGACACCAAATCGAATTTCATTCCCCGAACTAACCGCCGTCTGCGGGTCCTCGGCCAACTGAGCCCAAGTGACCAAGATCTCCCTGTGGTGTTCAATCCACTGAGACCACCAATCGCAGGGCCATTTGCAAACTGACCCCCCCCATCACTCTGATATTCCCACCCAATGTCCGGACTGTTGCAGGACTGTGGGATCGCACCGTGCATTCTGCTGAGGTGTGACGTGTCCTACCTGCGGGGGCATGACAAGGTGATCTTCGATGTTCAGGGAGAGCTGAGAACTCAGGCCATTCCTCAGGTAAGAGCATCATCTCGGACCAGGAGCTGGGTGCAAAACCAACTGCATTTCGGCTGGTGCTGACCACAGCTGAAGGGGGGGGTCGGAGGGTCAGTGCTG
>NW_025191496.1:0-3534 GCF_004010195.1 Chiloscyllium plagiosum
TAGTAGTTCACTCAGAGGTTTACTATCCCAATCACCCATTTTCTCTAACTTCTTTCGTATGTCCGGCCAGGCTTTTGACACAAACTCTACCCATATGAGTTGCTGTCCCACTTCCGTCTCAGGGTCCACCCCAGCGAACTGCTGCAAGTTCTTCCTAATCCTGTCTAGGAAGTCTGTAGGGGTTTCTTCCGGGTTTTGATGATTCCCAAAGGCCTTGGTAAAATTGTGCCCCTTCGGGGCTGCCTGCCTTATTCCTTTTATCCAATATTCCCGCAAATCCCTCATGTTGCGTCTTCCTTCTTCCGTTTGCTTATCCCACTCGGGGTCGGTGAGGGGAAATTTCTGCTCCCCTCCTGCTCCTCCCTCTCTCTCCCAGACCAACAGCGCAGTTTGTCGTACGTGCATTCATTCTTGGAATCGGGACAGAGTTCCGTCTGTGACTCTTTCCAGCTTGAGATCTAGTCTGTACTCCTGAGGCACCTGGTGGTTCCTCCCCACTTTCTTCCCCTTCCCCTGAATCGTCGCCACCCGAAGGACCATTTTGCGGGGCCGACGGGATCATGTAGGGCGGCGGTAAGTGATCTAAAGGTTCCCATTCTTTCTGCCCTTTCGAGTCTTCATTGGTTACCTTCATTTTGCAAGATAGTGTGACTGGTAGCCAACAAAGGGCGTAATCACTTTCCTCCCGAGTAACATTAGGTTTCGAATTGACATATAAAATTAGAGCTTGCCGGACCCAGTCTTCATCAGTGCCGAATTTAGGCCACCACACTGAGTCGCCCTGAATAAGTGTTTGGGACCACGTTTGACAGTATCTCACCATCTTCTTTCTAGATTTTCCTTTTCTCCTACCCTGAACCCAATTATTTAACATTATTCCTAACGGACTATCGTCAGGTACCCCGGGGTATTTTTCATTGTCTACGCTCAAGCCTACCTTTCCGTTATTCGTCTTGGAACCCTTACTTCCCATTGCCGAGGACTTTGTAAAATCGGAGATTCCTGTATTATCCCGTGATAATCTATCACTATTTAGCCAATTCCCGGACCTTCAGTCCCATGATCGCCCAGGTCCCTTTGCAGCCACCCCCGGTCTTTGGATTCCTGTGTCCTACGTCTCTGTGAAACAGATCACAGGCACCCCGTAGGTCCACGTTCCTCCGCAAACACGGTCTCTGCAAAATCCCGCACAGACGAGCCCCAGTCTCTAGATTCCTGAGTCCCACGTCTCTGTAGAAAAATCTACAGGCACTCCGCAGGACCCCAGTCCTCCGGAAAGACGGTTCCCGCAAGTCTGTTCTTACCTGGGTTCGGTGCACCGAAATTACTCGATCGTTAACCGTCCCCACTGCAAAGTCTGCAACAGTTTCCCGAGTTGTTTTTCTACCCTGTAGTCTTATCAATCAAGGACTTGTGTTTCTACTCTGTAGCAGCAGATGTCTCGTCCTTTATTATAGAGAAGCATGTTTTACCCTACCCCCACGGCTCTATTCCCCTTAGACTCTGAGGTCATGCACATCTTAACTATTTGTACCGAAATCGTCTCTCACAGGGGGCGATGCAGATAAAGGGTGTGCTGGTTGGTGAAGTGGGGATAGATGTAGACAGGTAGAGGGTTCGACCTAGGCAAAATGGAGGACTGCAGATGCTGGAAACCAGAGGTTAGATCAGAGTCGTGCTGGAAAAGCACAGCAGGTCAGGCAGCATCCGAGAAGCAGGAAAATCGACGTTTCGGGCAAAAGCCCTTCATCAGGAATTTCCCTAGAGTAGGGGACTCCAAAGCTAGAGGACATATGTTTGAGGTGAGAGGGGAATGATTTAAAAGAGACGTAAAGGACAACTTTTTCACATAGACAGTTGTGCATGCGTGGAACGAGCTGCCAGAGGAATTGGTGGAGGCTGGTACAATTATATTTAAAATGCATCTGGCTGGGTGCATGAATCGGGATGGTTTGAAACTGTGTGGGTCACATGCTGGCAAACGGGACTAGATTAATTTTGGATATCTGGTCATCATGGACAAGTTAGGCCTAAGGGTCTGTTTCCATGCTGGATGGCTCTTAATCGTCTTTGGTGAAAGCAGAAGTGTGGTTGTGAAGACTAGACTTTCAGAGTAGCTTTCGAAGATGTTTTGCCCTTACTGGGAGCAGAAGAATACAATGAAATCTTGCATTTGTGAGATAGCAACTGAGTAAAGGGAGTACATCTGTGATTTTGGCGAAAAATGGGAATTTATTGCACTATGGGGATGAAGCCCTACCCTATCCAGTTATTTCAGCTGGTGGATGAGACTCGGCAGTTCACGCAGGCAGTCAATCCAGTAATATTTTGTAAGTTCCACTTTGGAAATACAACCAGTCTGATTCAAGATTGGGATACAGACAGACTCTGACCTCACACCTTTAATGCATTATCTAAGCTGAGATGACCCCTTTTGTTATAAAACCTTAAGTTATTTCAAGAAAGTGTCTTACAGGAAGTTCTGGGATTTACATATTAATGATACCTGCAACCCATTCTGAAATATGAAAGGCTTAACAATCCAGGTTTGTTCAATATATCATTTCAGTGGCAGGACACTACTGTTTTTCTATAAATTCTGTGCCCTATGATGTTATTCTCCACAACCACCTGATGAAGGAGCAGTACTTCAAATGCTGGTCCTTCCAAATAAACCTGTTGGACGATAACCTGGGTGTGTGAGATTTTTTTTACTTTGTACAAGTTAGGGTAGATTGACCATTCTAAAGTGCTCTCTGTGACCAGGGAGGTGCAGGTTTGTGTGAATTGGCTGTGCTAAATTACACATCGTGTCCAGGAGCGGATTGGTCATGCTAAATTACCTGTAGTGCCCAGGAATGTGCAGGTTAGGGTTAATTGGCCAGGCTAACTTATCCAGAGTGAAGATCTAGACCCCTCTTAAGGGGCTTTTTGGTTCGCGATTGGTCTAAAGAATCAATGGAATGCGTCTGTACAAAGCAAGGCTATCAGTTTAATACGGCATCTTGACACAATTCTGTCCAGCAACACAGCGGTTAAAGCTTCTTTATTTTTTAGATTAGATTACATTACAGTGTGGAAACAGGCCCTTCGGCCCAACAAGTCCACGCCGACCCGCCGAAGCGAAACCCACCCATACCCCTACATTTACCCCTTACCTAACACTACGGGCAATTTAGCATGGCCAATTCAACTGACCTGCACATCTTTGGACTGTGGGAGGAAACCGGAGCACCCGGAGGAAACCCACGCAGACACGGGGAGAACGTGCAAACTCCACACAGTCAGTCGCCTAAGGCGGGAATTGAACCCGAGTCTCTGGCGCTGTGAGGCAGCAGTGCTAACCACTGTGCCATGGTGAAGTTGTGCAATTACATTTGAAAATTACACGTTATTTATTTAAGTTTTTTTAAGAGACAGTACAGCCTTAATTTCAAGAAAATATCAATCAAATATAATAAGGTGACATGATTCACAGCAGGTTAATCCAATGATATTTCTTGGGAAAGGAGTCTTAATTACGTAAATCATCAT
>NW_025191497.1:0-3534 GCF_004010195.1 Chiloscyllium plagiosum
TTGCCACCCCCTCGTTTCCCTGTCACCCATCCCCCACTTCTGTCAAGCTACGAAAAAGCCAAGGTTCCAATCCTTTCAGTACTGAAGAAGTGTCACACTGGGCTTGAAATGCTAACGCTGTTTCTCTGTCTCTGCAGATGCTGACAGACCTGCTGAGTTTCTCTAGAAATGAATAGGCACGGAACAAATTTTCACAAAACAAATAACGATGGATACTGGTAATAAAATTACTAAAATTGCTTGAGAAACTGAGAGTTTTGTAGAGGGTCACTGTACCTGAAAGATAAACACTGCATTCATTCCAGAAGATGCTGCAACATGTTCAGCAATTTCTTCAGCAATTTCTGTTTCTGGACAATTTCCAAAGAAGTATGTCAAAGATGCTCAAACATTCTGTCCAACATGGAGTGTCATACACTGCGAACTGAACAATAATGCATGGTAGACAAGTTGCTTGACTCTGAAATTGCATAAGACTGGAATCACTGATACTACAGAGCTCTTAATCATGGTCAGGGAGAAAAACAGAGTGAAACACATTCACTTCAAACAACAGAAGTTAACATTGTGGAAGAGAAACGATTTCGATTATTACTTTAAATGGATTGAGTTAAAGTAACAACTTAGAGGCGTGACACCAGGGAGAGGCCCTCAGCAGAATGAGAAAATGAAAATGCAAGTGTTACCGCATCAGAAACCAGGTTAGGTACATAATACGGGGCTGATGGGTGAATGGGTCTCGGTGTGAACTGGGGGACAGTCAGTAGAATTGAATTGTAGATATCGCAACTCAAACTGGGTTATCATTTGATGCTGCAGCAACACAGAAACAGAACTGTATTCAACGACAATCTGGAACATTTTCCCGGCGATAATTCATTACCATCATGGTTCAGTGATGAGTGTGGCTGAACATGCCAGGGTCGAAATCATGTGGACCCAAAACTTTTGACAACCCATTAAAGCTACCACACTTAACTGGTTAAATTCCGACTAGCAGAACTAATGTCTGATGGAGAGGGGAAATGATCCCAAGACTAACTGATCAGATCTAAGCTCTGCCGTCCTGCCAAATCCAAACAATAATGTCGATGGACTATTAAACAATTTACTGGAGAGGACTCCATAAATATCCTCATCCAAAATATTGGAACAGCTCTGCACATCAGTGAAAAAAGTCAAGGATGTGGTGTCTGCACTATCCTCAGCCAGACGTGTTGATCCACCTCACACTCATCATGATTCCCACAGACTCGCAGATGCCAGTCTTCAAACAATTCGATTTGCTGTACAGTCATGAGGAAACAGCTGAACACGATTGATACGACAAAGGCAATTGGCCCTGACAGCATTCCTGCAATTGGACTGAAGACTTGTGCTGGACAACAAGCCGTGTCCCTGAGGAAGCTGTTTAATTCCAGCTCCAACTCTGCCATTTCCCTAGCAATGAGGAAAATTACTCAACTATGTCCAGTCCCTGAATAGGAGAATAATTACAATCTGACCAATTACCACACCCTCAGTCCCATCACGACAGTCAAATTGGTGGGAATACTTTTTGATAGAGCTGTCAAGTAGCACCGAAATAATCAGGTCAGTGTGGTTTCCGATAGGTCCACATGTGGAGATGGTGCTGTGGTGAACATATCATTGGATTACGAATCCAAACCAGGTCAATGCTCTGGCAACTGGTGGAAGTTAAATATAATTAATAAAGTATCGAGACCTAAAATCTGGTGTCAGTAATAGTGATCTTGTGTCCAATGTTCATTGTAAACATCGATCTACTGCCCCAATGTACTTTCAGGAAGTGAATCTCCCGTGATTTTCTGGTCTGGCCTAAAAGTGACACCAGACACACAGACATGGTCTCTGAATCAGCCACGTGAGACACTCAATTGTATCAAACTACTCTGAGGTCTTAAATGATAAAACCTGACAGAACACCCGGCATCAACCTTGTTATAAGAAAAGGGAATGAGAAACACAGTCCGTTGACCCTGCATAGACATCCTTCCTAACATCTGAGAGCTTGTAACAACATTTGCAGAGCTTTCCCATAGATTGCACAGAAACATCAAGAGAGGAGGAGGTCATTCAGCACATTGAGCTTTCCCCATACTATTTCATGGCCGAACATCTCCTCAATGCAGTTTTCCCCACACAATGTTAATATCACAAAATATGTTTGAACATTATGAACTATAGTGCCTTTGGCCCATCAATATATAGGGAGTTCTCTGATAATGCTTATTTATTAAGTGCGATTTGACTGCAATGCGATTCGTGAACCATTTTCTATAAAGTGAACTATCATCCCTGCTTCCAATCCGTCAAACCCTGTCAGAGTTTTATATATCTCACTGAGATCTCCACTCATTTTCCTAAAGCCCATGGAATACAGGCCGAGTCACCCTAAACTCTGCTCCCACAACTAACTGTCATCCCAGAGATCAGTCTGTCATCCTTCACTGCACTCCTTCAATGTCAGGTTTGCCCTTTATTAGGTCAGGACACCAAGCTGCACAAAATACTGCACAATGTTCGAGATGGGGTCCCACCAAGGCCCCGTACAGTTGCAGTAAATGACCCTTACTACTGTATTCTAAATCCCCCTGAAATGGAGGTGCATAAACCATTTATCTTCCTACCTTCTTTCTGCTCCGGCAATATTGCTTTCAGTGACTAGTGTACAGGGAGGTCCAGATTCTTTTCACTGTTACAGCTCCCTTCTCCTGTTCCCTGGATGCTGCCTGACCTGCTGTGCTGTTCCAGCAATAAAGTTGCAGTAAATGACCCTTACTACTGTATTCTAAATCCCCCTGAAATTGAGGTGCATAAACCATTTATCTTCCTACCTGCTTTCTGCTCCTGCAATATTGCTTTCAGTGACTAGTGTACAGGGAGGTCCAGATTCTTTTCACTGTTACAGCTCCCTACTTGCTGGGTCTATTACACTGTATACAGCATGCCAATGCCATTCCCAGTATTTACTTCCGTGTTCAGAACTCACTGCCCTGCATGGACTCGGAAGGCTGAGCAGTATTAAACAAAAATGCAGCTTAAGTTCATTTATAGATCAACAATTTTCAACCAATCCCTATTCAAATGATCGGCTGCCATTCAATTGATCCCATCAATGTACACAACCTCTCATCTCTGCCATTGCTCTCCATCTGCCAGGTATTTGCCCAGTCACTCCACTTGTCTCAATCAACTTGAGCCTTCTTTACATCCTCCTCATCCACTTACAAGCTGACATCGTTTAGAGCTGTCAGCAGTCTTGGGAATGTTGCAATTGAGCCCCTCAACCAAAGATATGATGTGTATTTGGAATAGTTGGATGCCAAATGTCGATCCTTGTTATATCCTTCAAGCCTTCCATTCAAAAAGCATGGTTTTGTTCATACTCACTGTTTCCTGCCAGCTCTCCCATTCTAAAACCATGACCATATAGTAGCCCCAGTCCCATAAGATTCGAATTTGCACAATAGGCTTGGAGCTCGATCAAAAATCTTACTGAAAATCCAATCG
>NW_025191498.1:0-983 GCF_004010195.1 Chiloscyllium plagiosum
CTCTCCTCAACATTTCCTCTCTGTATTCATGTTGTTCCTGTTCTCACTGTTCCCAATTTATCACTTTTTATGATTCCTTTATACTCTGTTCCCTGCAACTACCCCAGTACTCCCAAGCTTTCACTATCCAGAAATTACATACATCCTCCTTGATTCCCTTGGTCTGTTCTCCTTTATCTCAGGATTTCTGAGCCCCCTTCATAATCCCAGTGTTCAGTTTATCCTGGGTCTGCTGGAATTCTCAGCCCCTTCCCTACACAGTATTCCCTCACTATTCCATAATTTGCTTTTCCTGATACTCCTTTCATTTCTGCTATTTTCTGCCATTACAACCTCAACAAGTATTCCCTCATTGGTAACCCTCATCATCCTGGTATTCCACATTATAAAATTCCATGATATTAAAGTTAGCATTGTCCTCCTAGTGGTATTCCCTCATTCTGCTGGTATTACCTGCATCTCCTGGTTTCTTTTCTTCATAGCTTTATTCTTTTGCTCTCATGTTAGTTCATCTCAATGCTGATGATCATTCCCTCTCCCATAACTATTATCCCAGCATTTCCTCATGACATGGTATTCCCAGTATTCTCAAATTACTCCAGTATTTCATTTCCCAGTATTCCCTCATCATCCCAGTATTCATCCATTCCTCCCCAATATTCATCCATTATCCCAGTATTCCCTGTACCCTCCCAGTATTCAGTCATTATCCCTGTATTTCCCTCCTCCCAGTAATTCTTAATTCCCTCATTCAATATCCAGTATTCCTTTATTCTCCTAGCATTCCATCTTTCTCCCAGTATTCCCCATTTCTCTCCTAATACTCCCTTACTCACTCCTTCTCCTTGTATTCCCTCATTATCCCAATCCTACCTTCTGGTATTCCTTTCTTATCCTGATATTTTCCCTTCCTGGTATACACCCATCATTCCACAATTACCCCATTTCCCCTCTCCCTCTATTTCTCCATTATATCATTATTC
>NW_025191498.1:1787-3535 GCF_004010195.1 Chiloscyllium plagiosum
AGTTTTCCCATTATCCCGTTATTGCCCCTTCCTCCCCTCGATACCACCATTAACCCGATGTCTCCTCCCATCCCGGTGTTCCCCCATTTTCCCAACCCTACCCCAGTATTCTTTCATTATCCCAATATTTCTCCCGTCTCCTGGTATTCCTCCCCACCCCAGTATTTCCCCCATTATCCCAGTATTGGCTAATGTGGTGCCACTGTTTAAGAAAGTTGGTAAGGACAAGCCAAGGAACTATAGACCAGTGAGCCTGACATCGGTGGTGGGCAAGTTGTTGGAGGGAATCCTGGGGGACAGGATGTACATGTATTTGGAGAGGCAAGGACTGATTAGGGTTAGTCAACATTGCTTTGTGCGTGGGAAATCATGTCTCACAAATTTGATTGAGTTTTTTGAAGTAACAAAAAGAATTGATATGGGCAGAGCGGTGGATGTGATCTATACAGACTGCAGTAAGGCGTTTGACAAGGTTCCCCATGGGAAACTGGTTAGCAAGACTAGATCTCATGGAATACCAGGGAGAACTAGCCACTTGGATGGAGAACTGGCTCAAAGGTAGAAGACAGAGGGTGGTGGTGGAGGTTTATTTTTTCAGACTGGAGGCCTGTGACCAGTGGAGTGCCACTAGGATCGGTGCTGGGTCCACTACTTTTCGTCATTTGTATACATGATTTGGATGTGAGCACGAGAGTTATGGTTAGTAAATTTACAGTTGACACCAAAATTGAAAATGTAGTGGAAAACAAAAAAGGTTATCGAAGATTACAACGGGATCTTGATCAGATGGGCCAATGTGCTGAGGAGTGGCAGATGGAGTTTAACTTAGCTAAGTGCAAGATGCTGCATTTTCGGAAAGCAAATCTTAGCAGGATCTATACACTTAAGAGTAAGGTCCTAGGGAGTGTTGCTGAACAAAGAGACCTTGGAGTGCTGGTTCATAGCTCCTTGAAAATGGAGTCGCAGGGAGATAGGATAGTCAAGGCGGCGTTTGGTATGCTTTCCTTTATTGGTCAGAGTATTGAGTACACGAGTTGGGAGGTCACGTTGTGGCTATACAGGACATTGGTTAGGCCACTGTTGGAATATTGCATGCAATTCTGGTCTCCTTCCTATTGGAAAGATGTTGTGAAACTTGGAAAGGGTTCAGAAAAGATTTACAAGGATGTTGCCAGGGTTGGAGGATTTGAGCTATAGAGAGGTCGAATAGGCTGAGGCTGTTTTCCCTACAGCGTCGGAGGCTGAGGGTTGACCTTACAGAGGTTTATAAAATCATGAGGGGCATGGATAGGATAAAGAGACAAAGTCTTTTCCCTGGGGTGAGGGAGTCAGAACTAGAGCGCATTGGTTTTGGCTACGAGGGGAAAGATATAAAAGAGACCTAAGGGGCAACTTTTTCATGTAGAAGGTGGTACATGTATGGAATGAGCTGCCAAAGGAAGTGGTGGAGGCCGGCACAATTGCAATATTTAAAAGGCATTTGGAGGGTATATGAATAGCAAGAGTTTGGAGGGATATGGGCCGGGTGCTGGGAGGTGGAACTAGATTGGGTTGGGATATTAGGTCAGCATGGATAAGTTGGACAGAAGGGTTTGTTTCCATGCTGTACATCTTCATGACCCTACGATTCCCCTCCCCAGTGTTCTCCACATTATCGCAAAACACCACTCATAGTATTCTCCCTCGCTCCTGGTGTTTCTCCCTCTCCCGGTGAACCCCCCCATTATCCCAGCATTCTTCCTCTCCTG
>NW_025191499.1:0-3535 GCF_004010195.1 Chiloscyllium plagiosum
GTGTCAGTGTATTAGTGTCAGTGTCAATGTATTAGTGTTAGTGTCAGTGTATTAGTGTCAGTGTATTAATGTTAGTGTATTAGAGTCAGTGTCACTGTATTAGTGATAGTGTATTCGTGTCAGTGTGTGTATTAGTGTTAGTGTCAGTGTATTAGTGTCAGTGTATTAGTGTCAGTGTATAATGTTATTTTATTAGAGTCAGTGTCACTGTATTAGTGATAGTGTATTCGTGTCAGTGTGTGTATTAGTGTTAGTGTCAGTGTATTAGTGTCAGTGTATTAGTGTCAGTGTATTAGTGTAAGTGTATTAGTGTCAGTGTCACTGTATTAGTGTCAGTGTTAGTGTATTAGTGTCAATGTCAGTGTATTAGTGTCAGTGTGACAGTGTCGGTGTGTTAGTGTCGGTGTATTAGTGTTAGTGTATTAATGTTAGTGTACTAGTGTCAGTGTCACTATTGGTGTGAGTGTATTAGTGTCAGTGTGTGTATTAGTGTTAGTGTCATTGTTAGAGTGTTGGTGTCTGTGTTAGTGTGTCACTGTTAGTGTCAGTGTATTAGTGTCTGTGTAAGTGTATTAGTGTCAGTTAGTGTATTAGTGTTAGTGTCACTGTATTAATGTCTGTGTCAGTGTGTTAGTGTATTAGTGTTAGTGTATTAGTGTCAGTGTATTAGTGTCAGTGTGTTAGTGTCAGTGTTAGTGTATTAGTTTCAATGTCAGTGCTAGTGTGTTAGTGTATTAGTGTTAGTATATTAATGTCAGTGTCAGAGTGTTAGTGTCAGTGTATTAGTGTCAATGTCGGTGTATTAGTGTCAGTGTCAGTGTAGTTTTGTCAGTGTAGTTGTGTTAGTGTCAGTGGCACTGTGTCAGTGGCACTGTTAGTGTCAGTGTGTTAGTGTATTAGTGTCAGTGTATTAGCGTCAGTGTTAGTGTATTAATGTCAGTGTCAGTGTATTAATGTCAGTGTATTAATGTCAGTGTATTAATGTCAGTGTATTAATGTCAGTGTATTAGTGTCTGTGTTAGTGTCAGTGTTAGTGTTAGTGTGTCAGTGTATTAGTGTCAATGTCAGTGTATTAGTGTCAGTGTATTAGTGTCAGTGTATTAGTGTCAATGTCGGTGTATTAGTGTCGGTGTATTAGTGTTAATGTCAGTGTATTAATGTCAGTGTTAGTGCATTAGTGTCAATGTCAGTGTTAGTGTATTTGTGCTGGAAAAGCACAGCAGGTCAGGCAGCATCTGAGGAACAGAAGAGGCAACGTTTTGGGCATCAGCCCTTCCTGATGAAGGGTTTATCCACCACACTCTTCAACTCTGATACTCCAGCATCTGCAGTCTTCATTTTCTCCGTCACATTATAGTAGGAGAGTGGTACAACATGTACTAGAGTGAGAGCACGATAAAATGTTGTCTAGATATACTATAGTGAGATTGCAATACAACATTGTATAGGTATACTATGGTGAGAGAGAGCGATACATTGGTGCACAGTTACGTTGTGGTGAGAAAATAATCCACTTTGCTCGAGGCTAGATTATCTTCATGGTTCGTGATTGCATCCAGTACTTTCACAGAAGTTGTAATTATTTCAACGATAGTCATTCAGCATGGCTGTTCGACCATCCAGTGTTATGATGCCTTAATGAGAGATTGCACAAAATTCCCTCTGACAGAAAAACAATCCCTTCATTTCCCATTGCAGGGTTTTGGTTGGGCAGTGCCTCATGCCTATCTGGCTGGACTGTCGGCACCAGTGTTTGCACAGAGTGACAGTCAAGAGAAAGGGCTTCGGGTTGACCAGGTACCTCTCTCGTATTTTTGCAAAGTGAATTCTTTCTGCATTGATTTTGGTCAGAAAACCTAATGTTTAATTTTTCTAAACAAATGCTTCACAGGGGAAAGATTTGAATTTGAATAACCCCTCACTGTGTCTCTGGGAATTACTTTGTGTCCTCTTGAATATCTATTGTGAGAATGTCCATCCCTTTAATACTGACTATTCAAATCCTAGATTGAAGCTATCATAGGTATCTCATGACCTATTTATCTTCCTTTTAAGTCAAACATTCCTAATTTTATATTCCCTCCATTAGTGACTATCTTTTCAGCTGGTTAGATCCTCAGCTCTGCAATTGTTTCACTCCGAGTGTGCTTTGACCCCTCTTTGTCCCTTAAGGTTTCCCAACCAAACGTTCCTCTTTGACAAAGCTTTTTATCACCTGACTTTGTATCTCCTCCTGTGGCTCAATTTCTGATGACAGTTCGATAAAAGTCTTTGGGATGCTTTCCTGCATTAAAAGTCCAATATTATTCCATATTCTTCTTGTTGTTCCAAACCAATCAGAATAACATTCATAAAGAGGCATTCTTTCAACTGTCGAGGTTAAGAAAGGGAATTCTTATCAAGGTACACACCTTACAGAGTCATACAGCAAGCTCTTTGGCCCAACCTGTTCATGCCAACCAGGTTTCCTAAACTGATTAGTCCCAATTTATTTGGGAGGGCGCTCTATGAGAGAGCGCATTTTATTACATTGGAAGCTGGGTGGTCCCAAATCCTTCCCTAATCCCAGATTTGAGCCAATCCTTTTCCCCTCCTTGTTACTCTTGATACCTCCCCCTTTGCCCCTGCTATGTTCAACCTCAAACATGGGGCTTCTGTGCCTCCCCACCCCCAACTCCGACCTCAATCTGTTCTTCTGCCTCCGATACCATTACACTTCCTGGCTCTGTCTGGCCTCCTCTGGCAACTAGACCAAGGCTCAGTTCTGTCCAGTCAGCTGTTACCTAAGATCAGCCCAGTGTCTTACTGACTGCCCAGATCAGACTCCATCAACTTTCTCACCCTTTTGAGTCCTATCATCATGCTGTGCTTTTCCCTCTCCCTCCCACTTTGATATCCCCTGGCCTGGGACCTGATGCTCTGCAGGCTTTCAATACAAAGCTGTGCCCCTCGCTGCCACCCAGCCTCCAACAACACTAGGGAAGCATACAAGAGTAGAAAAGAATAGATTTTCGTGAAGGTAACCTGGGAGCAACCAGAATCACGAGAAATGCTTAGAAAACCATCGCCTCTGCTGGACATCCGCAGATCAATCCAAACGTTGAATTAAAATGCCATTTTAAGTATCAACCTCGCAAACCTATCAGTGAGAATTACATTTGTAGGAGAACATTAACAGACCAACTGAAACCACAGACAATATCATTTTAAACTGATGCAGGGCCATGGAGAGAGAGAGTGGCTAAGCCGGATTAGTTTTGGATTGATACAGGCTACCAACATTGGACTCTGCGAATATATGTTCCGTGTTGGTTATCTTAACAGAGATCGGCCGAACAGTTGTTTTACTCCTGATAGCAAGTCAGTGAAGGAAGAAACCAAACCAACCTTTCCTTGGTATAGATGTATTTGCAGGGTGAATCACTCCAGGTACATACCTCCCAGTTTGATTCCCTCCCTGTGTCCATAAGTCTCTCTTCACAAAAATATTATTTTTAATCAACTTGTTCACACATGTTATGATGTTTCTGGGGCA
>NW_025191500.1:0-1729 GCF_004010195.1 Chiloscyllium plagiosum
CTCACCTTTCACACTGGTTGTGAATATCATCGCTAGAAAAATAGTTGAAAAGTCTCAACCCAACTCCAATGGTAATTTTCATCTTCATCAAAAGATGAAAATTTTAGGATCATAGAATCATTGAATCCCTAGTATGGAAACAGGTCCTTTGGCCCAATAAGTTCACACTGACCCTCCAAAGAGTAACCCACTGAGACCCTCCCCTATTATCCTATATTTATCTCTGACTAATGCACCTAACCTACACATCCCTGAACACTATGGACAATTTTGCATGGCCGAATTACCTAACCTGCACTTTTTGGATTGGGGGAGGAAACCAGAGCACCCAGAGGAATCCCATGCAGACACAGGGAGAACATGTGGAGTATGCACAGACTCCTGAGGCTGGAATCAAAACCAGGTCCCTGGCGCTCTGAGGCAGCAGTGCTAACCACTGAGCCACAGTGCCAGGATCTGTGCAAACGTCTCCATCTCTGAGTTAGTGAGTTTTGGGAGAGATCTAACTTACTTACCTGATATTCAGAAACAAACACAGAAATTGCTGGAAACACTCAGGAGGTCTGGTAACATCAGTGGAAGAAATCACAGATAACAATTTGGATCCACTGACCTTTCTCCAGGAAGTCAACTAAATACAATAGGGAAAAGAGCAGATCAAGGGTGAGGATTCCTATGTACAAATAACTCGTCTCCTGACTTCCCAAGGCTTGTCCACCATCCACAAGAGTGTAATGGAACTCACCCCACTTTCTTACTGAGTGCAGATCAAACAACACCGAAGAAGTTTGACACTATTCAGGACAAAACATCCCGCTTGATCGGCGTAACATCCACTTTCTCCACCACTGATGCTCAGTGGCACAGTGTGCACCATCTACAAGATACACTGCAGAGATTCACTAAAGCTCCTTAGTCAGCACTTTCAAAACCCAAAACTACTTCTAACTAGAAGAATGAGGTACCAAATACACAGGAACACCACCTGCAAATTCTTCTCTAAAGGCTTTTACCATCAACCTTGGCAATATATCACAATTCCTTCAATGTTTCTGGATCAGAATCCTGGAACACCCTCTCTAATAGCATTCTTGGTATATTCTAGGACTGCAGTGGTTCAAGAAGGTAGTCTACTACCACCTTCTCAAGAGCAACTAGGGCAATAAATCTCGCCCCCTCCCAGATTCCCACTGATTACAGTTTTGCTCGGGCCCCCTCATGCCACACTCAGTCAAATGCAGTCTTGATGTCAAGAGTTGTCAGCCTTGCCTCACTTCTGGAATTCAGCACATCAATTGATAATGGGAAGTAGGGAAATGGTGGAGCTGTAATTATGTAGTTGTCTTCACTGAAGAAGACTTCTCAAAGATACTTGAAAATGAAGCTTGATCGGGAGGGAGCAACCTAGAAGAGAGAACAGATGGTCAGAAAGCAACAAGAAGACTGAAAAGACCGCATGCTTTCTAGGACTACTGTAAAATCTCAGCTGAGGTAGTGAATGTATGGATTTTAATCTTAGGTTTAATCAAAATTCCTTATGTTCTGGAAGGATGCCACCAGATTGGGACATATTTCATGTAACATCTCTGTTCAAGAAAGTAGGTAGCCATTGCCTAACATCCCTTGGGGAATTGCTGAATTCCATTATTAAGGAGATTATAGCAACTGATAGAAACTCATAACATGATTAACATGAAGCATCAACATAGCTTTGTAAAAGGAAGATTCT
>NW_025191500.1:2309-3535 GCF_004010195.1 Chiloscyllium plagiosum
CAATTCACATTCATTCACTAACACACTGGAAAACTGTTTAAATATCCCAAAGTATTCGAATATGCTGGTGATTGAACCAATACCAGAATATGCCATCTAGTGCCATAAGGGTGCAGGCTTGGTTTCCGTGACGAAGGGGGATGCTGATATTTGGTCTGCTCCACATTTCTGAAGAGGCTGGATTCAGAAATCTTGGTCAAAAATGCAGTGCCTCGTCATAGTGGGAATCACTAACAAGGGATAGCAATCTGATTATAAAATTGGTCAGGCTCTTACTCCTTGATTATTGTTCAGTAACTTATTTTATGTGTTTTCTGAAACAGACAGGATCAGACTAGCATCTGATGCACCCAGCATAAAATTATATAGCAAAGAATGGGGCCATTCACTCCATTGGAGTCTGTGCTGGCATTTTAATTAGTTTCATTCCCCACTGTTCTTTTTCTTCATAACCCTATAATTCTTTTCTTTACAAGTATTTATCCAATTTTTTTTGTCAAACTAACAATGAAAATTGTTTCCCCAACCTTTCAAACTGTACACACCAGATGAATGTAGCCTGTTGTAATTCGCATGAAAAGACGTGTCAGCTGAGGGTAAGAGTATGCACTGTTTGTTAAGTGCAACATCAAAATGAACCAATAGAGTACTTTTCCACTTATTTGTTACTGTCATTAAATCTTTCTAGTTCACAATCCAGTAATTTGGACACATGCAGCCCATGTAAACAATGACAACCGAGAAGTGATGCTGCATCTTGGCAGCACTCAAGCAGACAATTCCTTCCAGAAATGGAAAACATTAGAAACTAAAATGAAATCAGGCACCTGTTCTACCAATTATCTTTCCTGATTGTGGGAGACAAGATGGCACAAATGTCAACAAAGAAGAAGAACTTTCTTCTTTACCTTCATAATCCTTTTTGACCATCACAATGGCAATTTAGAAATCTATTTGTGAGTCTTTCAATAAATCTTCAATTCTTTTTTCCTTAGATGAGGAGGCCGGGAATGAGAAGACCATGATGTATTATTTAAATGATGGGCTGTATGGTTCTTTCTGTAACTTTGCAAAATATCGTGACCTATTGAAGCCAATCCTCTATAAAGTAAGAGTTTTAGAAAATACTTTTATAATATAAGCATTGTATAATATAAGAATGATGTTTTATTGTTGTAAATCGTTGCAGCCTTCTGAAGATCAATTATTTCTACTTATTTAGCACC
>NW_025191501.1:0-3535 GCF_004010195.1 Chiloscyllium plagiosum
GGGCATCCCTGAAAGGCTAAGCAGCGACAATGGGAAGCCATTTGTAAATATTGCCCTACAGCAGATCAGTGATTACTTGAGAATAAAGGTGAGGCAACATTGTGCCTATCACCCAGCGAGCGGTGGGGCAGTGGAAAGAGATAAAACTACCCTTAAAAATAAATTGGCAAAATGTTGTGAGGAACTAGAGGTGACATGGACAAAGGCATTTCCAATTGTGCTAATGTACATGAAGGAGAGGAAGAGTAAATCTTTGGACGTTTGAGATTTTGTTTGGAAGTTGGCCCAATACAGGAATTGGCCCAAGACCGATTGTAAGACAGATAACAGACCACTGTGAGGACGAGATGTTATGTTACGGTATAAAACTCTCCACACTTCTGTCTCAAATACAGAATCAAAAGAAGGGCAGCACTACCCCAACCAGCAGAAGGGAAGATGCACAATCTACCACCTGAAGACTGGATAGTGGTGAAAGGCTTCAGAAGCAAAAGCATGAAGGCGAAGAGCTGGCTGGGACCGTTCCAAGGGCTCCCTACAACACAGACAGACAGCTATTAAGATCGCCGAAAGAGCCACGTTGATACACGCCAGCCATTGCAAACGTGTAGCTGACCTCGAGGAGACATCAGACAACACCGGATCCAAATAAGTGCAAGTAGTGATTAGAAGACTCATAGAAATATGGGGCTGCACGGCAGGACGAGTCGTGAAGGCAGGGATGTCTGGGATACAATCACAGACGGTAATCTTAATCAAGGATGTTAAGTTGACCTTTACATGCCACCCATGCCCGTTTGGTAACCAGGACGACTATAAATAAGGCAATAAATATTTACGCAGAGATCCTTGTGTACCCAGTTACTGGCACTTAGTAGTATCCACCACGGCTTCAGGTACACCTGACACGGGATATCGCTTTCCTTTTATCAATGAAGGAGGTGCCATGGCAAGGGTAATAATAACCAAGATTCAGAAGAGCGATGAGGAAGCCTAGCGGTGTGGAATAGATTGATCCTTCTCCGATATCTATAGACAGGTGAATATAGTGGTACAGCCTCGCACCCACCCCACCTGAGATGCAGTGCAGAAGGTCCTCCATGAAATAGGAGCTCATGGACTCGAAAAGATGAATGTCCAATAGCCCGCACTGCAGATGGGCGGAAAGGCCTTTTCCAAGCTATCAGAAATGGAAGAAAGAAAGAAACTGATGTGCAGCTAAAATGATCACAAATGAAAAAAGCCCCCCCCCCCCCACCACCACCCTCCCGGCCAGAGTGTGTAGAACTGGGCTCATAGCCTCCAAGTCATGTCTGTGTTACTTAGGTCTGAGATCAAGTAACATTTGTTCACTCAAAACGTTATGAGCTTTTACAATTCTAAATAGTATTCATAATAGACCAGAAAAAAAACCGTTTCACTCAAATTATAGGATTTCTATTATGCCATTGCCGTTTGCCTAAAATCAATGAATGGTGACAGCAGACAATGAAAGCAATTATCTCATTGGATGCGTTATTATCACAACATTGTCCTGCAAGTCTGCAGTGTCTCCTGCGTCTCTTCATTATTCCCAAAAAACTTGAAAAGAAGGACGGAGAATAATAGTAGATGAGATAGACAAATCCTTGTCGAACAGAATAAAAAGAACTCTGCGTTGAATTAGCAGGATAGAACATAGATTAATGAGTCCACATCAGGCGGGCGGGCTCGGGAGCACGAAATTACAACGGTCTGAGCTCAAATACAAGAAGCAATGGCATTTAATGAAGTATTTGATCACAGTTAATCGGACCACCTTTCTGTAATAAAGCTGCTCGATGAGAATTTATATCAACGTCCGCTTGTGCAGGAAAGAAGTTCACAGCTGGTGACTCTCCATTGAAAATGTACAGGAAGAGGCAATCTCTTATTGCTTTGATTTCAAACTGATGCCTTCACCTCTTTATCCTGACAGGATAAACAGTATGCGTTCATCATCCCTGGGCCGATTTACCGCGTGAATATGCACAGAGGGAAACTCATACCAAGAGGCCAGGGTAATTGTGGTGAATTTAACAGGAGTGGTGTGTGAGCCGGTGTTAACAGTGGGCAGTAAGGGCTGAACCATTAGCACTGACATTGATCCTTGTACCAACAGCCCCTCACTCACTTTCTGCCCCATTCATCCCAGTCATCATTGACTTTCAGTTTATCCTACTTTCCCTTCGAAACTTTACAATTCTTCCGGACCACTTTCGGGTGTCCACTTGGAAACTGCAGCTTTTTCAAACGAAATTCTGGAGAAAGCACGCCACTCTTTGGGATAGGCTTCACTGTCCAACCAAAATTACTCAAGAGATTGAGATGGTAAGTTACTTCACTTCATCTTCGAAGTGCTCAACACAGTGATACAGCCATGATGTCGATAGGAAGGGATTTCCAAGAATTAGACATAGCGACATTGAATGAACAGCGAGATAGTTTCAGCTCAGAAAGGCGAGATCCTTAGAGGGGATTTGCAGTGACAATTTATTCGTGTATGTGCTGCCATGGCTGCCAGAGGATGTGGTGGAGGCTCGTACAATTGCAACATTCAAGAGGTATTTGAAAATGTATATAAGTAGGAAGGGTTTGGAGGGATATGGGCCGTGAGCTGGCAAGAGGGACCAAATTGGGTTGGGATTTCCGGTCAGCATGGATAGGTTTGAACGAAGGGTCTGTTTCCCTGCAGTACATCTCTATGATTCTATGATTCCAGTTGGATGCAATCAATCACTGGATTCCTTCTGGCAGAACGGGGCCTGTGCTCTCTGTGGAAGCAGAAAATGGTTTTCATTCAGATTAGCCACAAGAAGAGAAATAAATCTTCACTTCCTGACTTGGAATTTTATCCAGGCCTGGGCGATTCAAACCCAGACTCTGAAGCAGGGAATCCACTGAAGTTGACAATAACCCTTTCGACCTAACCTGTACAAACTCTTGTGCCTATCGTTCTTTGTCCCCACATTTTGAAGCACTGGACCTAGCCGTGGGTGGTGAAGGAGCTAACTATTGCCTCGCAGAAAAACCGTGGGGTCAGAGACCCGATCGATCTGTCATGCAGCGGGGATTGCATTGCTCCGAACAGACGTGTTTGCTGTGTGGGACTGAAACTGAGCTCGATCACACACAGATACGGTGTAACAGCTGCCAGCAGATGTGGAGACAGTTGGGATGGTTTCATTCGCACTCTGGGAAAAAGACTGGATTCTAAATTCAGGGCAGCTAAGTGTCACAGATAGAAGGCTGAAAATTGGTTTGGGAACGATATGCGTCATGACCGAATGGTGGCAGACCAGATGGGCTGAAAGCTCTAACTGTCCTCCGATGCCTTCTGGACTCTGTCCATCCAATATCTAAGGAAATAGAAACAGAGTTAATCGTGCATTTCTAAGTCCTCCTCTCATAACTCAGCGAGGTGAGAGATGAAACAGTTCTGCTATTAAATTTTGAGACTGGGAGAATGTTTGGAGACAGAGTTATAAAAGAGAAACTGAGTATAAAGTTGAGAGTC
>NW_025191502.1:0-3535 GCF_004010195.1 Chiloscyllium plagiosum
AATGAGGTCAGGACCTCTGCTCTTTGTGATTTTATTTTAAATAAACAATTTTGATGTGGCTGTGGAAGAGTGTGTTCGTAATTTTACCGATGACATGGAGGTTGTTGGAGTGGTGGATAGTGTGGAGGTCTGTTGTAGTTTGCAGCAGGATATTGACAGGATGGGGAGCTGGGCTGAGAAGTGGCAGATGAAGTTCAATCTGGAAAAGTGTGAAATGATTCATTTTGTAAGGTCGAACTTCAATGCAGAAAACAGGGTTTAAGTCAGGATTCTTGGAACAGAGGGATCTTCGGTTCCACGTCCATCGATCCCTCAAATTTTCCACCCAAGCTGATTGGGTTGTGAAGAAGGAATATGTTTTGTTGGCTTTCAGTTGCTGGGGGATTGAGTTTTAAAGCTGTGAGACTATGCTGCAGCTCTATGGAGTCCTAGTTATCCAGCGCTTGGAATGTTGTGTTCAGTTCTGGTCCCATTGTTACAGGGTGGATGTGGAAGCTTTAGGGAGGTAAAAATGAGATTTACCAGGATGCTTCCTGTGCTGGAGGGCATGTCTTATGAAGAAAGGTTGAGGATGTAAGGCTTTTCTCATTGGAGTGATGAAGGATGAGGGACGACTTGGTAGAGGTGAACAAGATTATGTGAGGCATCGATAGAGTGAATAGTGAGAGACTTATGTATACCACAGCATATATGGCTATTACAAGGGGGTGTAATTTTAAGGTGATTGGTGGATGGTTAAGGGGAGATTTCAGAGATAGGTCATTTACACAAAGAGTGTTGGGTTGATGGAGTGCACTGCCAGCGGTGGTAGGAGAGTCAAATATATTAGGGATGTTTAATAGACTCTGGGATATACACATGGATGGCAGTAAAATGAAGGGCATGTAAGTTCATTTGATCTTACAGTCGGACAAAAGTTTGGCATGGCATCATAGCCAAAGCGTCCTGTGCTGTCCTATTCTGCATTCCACGTTCTGTACGGTAAATTGGGTAATAATGTAAAGGGATATGGCATTCAGGAGGAGCGAGGGAACTGGATTCAAAATTGGCTTGGTGGAGTGGTGGATAGGAGACAGCGGGTAATGGGATTCATGTTTTTTTTTCTAACTGGTTCCATGTGACCAGTGGCGAAGTGGTGCCACTGTTGTTTGTCATTTGGATAAATGGTTTGGACGGGAATATTGGTTTCCTGGTAAGTGAGTTTTTTTGGGGGATGACACTGAAATTGGTGGTAAAGTAGACAGTGAAGAAGGTTATCTGTGATACAACAGGATAAACAGTACTGCTGGGATAGTGGACTGAAGAAGAGTAGATGGAGTTTGGTGAAATAAATGTGAAGTGTTCCATTTTGAAGAAACAAACCAGGGTGGGACTTGTACAGTTAATGTTTGGGCCCTGGGTAGTGTTGTCAATCAGTGATCCAGGGTTGCAGGTACACAGTTCGTTGAAAGTGGTGTCACAGGTAGACAGGTTGGTGAAGCAGGCGTCTGGGATGGTTACCTTCATTGGTCAGAGCATTGAGAGTAAGAGTTGGGATTTCATGCTGTACCTGTGCAAGACATTGGTGAGGCCACCATAAAAGCATTGATGATCAGTCGGAAGAACTCATCTCGTTCATTGACCTCCTTTAGGGAAGGAGATCTGACACCCTAATCTGGTCTGGTCTACATGTGAATCCAGACACACAGCAACATGGGGCTTCGGATCTGCCCTCTGGGTTATTAGCAGTGGGGCAAAGAATGCTGGTCTAATCAGTGACACACACATGCCATGAATGAATAAAAAAAATACATATGTCCCTCCCTACCTCTGCAAATACCTCCAGCTGCAACAATTAACCTAGCTTTGTAACACGTTTAGGCCCTGATCAGTCTCTGTAACACTCTCACCACCTCCAGAACCTTCATTTCACCCTGTTCCATAAGAGTCATTAAACCCTGACAAAGATTCTTCTTCCCATTGCCCTCCTACTGATAGCAGACCCGTTGCAATCCCTTTAAAACTTACTGCTAAAACTCTCTCTCATTTCAGGATTTAAAGTGCTTTGTGGTGATCCTCTAAACGTGATAATCGAATATGATCCATTTTGCCCTGAGTGAGGGACGGGTGGTAATTTCTTGCTGAGGTTTTGTCTGGTTCAATGGAATATCCTTTTGTTGAGTGTTTTACACTGTTCCTTTCAATTTTTTCCATTGTTCATTTACAGACAGTTATTTCAGTATGTTTAGCCTGTTCCCTTGGTCAGTTCTCCTCTCAAACTCATGTCATTGGCTGTTTTTCTTTCTAGTTGTAGCTTGTCCTTTCTGTGATTCAATTTAAAACTTCATATTTCTTTAAACTGCACTTAATCAAAATTTCTCAGAGGATCTCTCCAGGTGACATTACTCATTCACATTTAAAATTCCAATGAGTTCATGTTTAATGCAGACATGAGCAATCGAATGCTGTTAGGTGGCCTAAAACTGTTCTGCTGCTTGTGTCCTTGGCAAGTAATGGCCAGAATTTACATTCTGACTGACACTAACTCATGATCTGAGACCAAATGTTTTTTGTGTAATGTCTTTGTTATCCATTATTGTTTGCGTTACCCATTTCACCTGAGTTACTGCAAGGTTGTGAAACATTGAATATTTATGTTCCATCTTTTGTTCGCCCTGTGACCATGCCACCCTGGTGTCGAAATCTCTTTTATCTCTGTGTCACAAATCAGTCTACCTTATCGCAGAGACTTTGTCCATTCCAAAAATAACATAATTTACCCTTTCCCATAATTTCCTGTCCAAATCGATTCGCTGATGTACAGTTTTAGTTAAACTCTGTCCCATCCTGTTCCTTTCTGCTTGTCTTCAGCCACATTTCCACGCTGCTCCAATGCAGCACCTTTTATATTTGGATTTGGAAAGCTCCTTTCACCTGAACCCTGTCCCTGCATCCTCTCAGTCAGTTTAAAGCCCTGTCCATCAACCTGCCGACGTGATTGGCCAGGACACTGGCTCCAGTGCGGTTCCAGTGGGACCATCTGAATGGATTTTTTAAAAAATCAAGTATAAGATGTGGGTGTCTCTGGCTGGCCAGCATTTCTTGCCCAGCCCCAGCTGCCTTTGAGCTGAGTAGCTTTCTCGGCCATTTCCGAGGGTAATTGAGAGGCAAACACTTTGCCGTGGGTATGTCGTGCAGACCACGTGAGGGTGGGCAGATGTCCTTCTCTAAAGAACAAGTGTTTTGATTTATTGTACATCAGTAATGATACTTATGGATTGTTCATTACTATTTTTAAAATATTTTATTTCAAATTCTACCATTTTTGATGGTGTGATTCAAATCTGCCTCCCCGGAACATTAGCTGAGATTTTGGATATATGCTCTAGCAATAATATCACTAGTCCATCACTTCACCTGCTGAAAGGCTATTCATTCCTTGAGCACTGATGTCAGTGCATAATGAAGCTAAACCTGTTTTTTTCTTCATGATTGTTTGATGCTGATATCTTCCTGCACTCTCGTGATATCACTCAGTATCTCTCCATGTGGTATC
>NW_025191503.1:0-3535 GCF_004010195.1 Chiloscyllium plagiosum
TCTGATCCAGAATCTGGTTTCCAGCATCTGCAGCCCTTGTTTTTACCTGCCCTCTTGAACCGCTGTAGTCCACATGCTGTAGGTAGACCCACAATGCCCCTAGGGAGGGAATTCCAGATATTGACCCAGCAACAGTGAAGGAACAGGGATATATTTCCAAGTCTGGATGGTGAGGGGTTCGGAGGGGAAGGCGCAGGGGGTGGTGTTCCCATGTATCTGCTGTCTTGTCCTTCTAGATGGAAATGGTCGTGGGTTTGGAAGGGGCTGCCTAAGGATCTTTGGTAAATTTGTGCAGTGCACCTTGCAGGACCTGAGGGCACAGCCTCATAGAGAAGGGATGATCCTTTCGAACTGAAGTAAAAGGGAATTTCTTCAGCCAGATGGTGGTGAATCTGTGGAACTCATTGCCAAGGAGGTTGTGGAGGCCAAGTAAATGAATGTAATTAAGACAGAAATAGATTGATTTTTGATTAGTAAGAGAATCAAGGGTTATGGGGAGAAGATAGGAGAATGGGGCTGCGAAACATATCAGCCATGATCGAACAGACTGGATGAGCCAAATGTCTGAATTCAGCTCCTATATCTTCTGATCTTATTGTCTAATTCCACAGCTTCATGCCTCAGTAGCTAATGTTATGGCCAGCACTGACAGAGAGATGAAGATCCAGGGTGCCCCAACATGGAGAATCACTGATTCTTCAAAGGACTGCAAAGCTCAAGGAGGTTGTAAAGAACAGGAGCAGCTTGTCGATGAAAGGCGGCAGAAACAAGCATGGAGGTGTGAGAACTGAGCAATCTCCCAACTGGGGGCCAGTGTGAGATGGTGAGTGTTGTGATGTGGGAGACTGACACTCACTGTCCATTGAGATAGAGGGGCTTCATTTTGAATGAGCTTACATTTATAGAAGGTGGATTATGTAAGATCAGTGAGGTCACCTTAAAACAGTAAGCTGAGGCAACGGCATTAATTAATCTTCCATATTCTACAGAAACATGAAGGTTGTATTCAGATTAGAGATTAATTAATCTTGTATTATACACATCCTGAATTAATGATGATATAGAGTCAAAGAGTCACAGAGTCATACAGCACAGAAACAGACCCTTCGGTCCAACCCGTCCATGCTGACCAGATATTCCAACCCAATCTAGTCCCACCTGCCAGCACCCGGCCCATATCCCTCCAAATCCTTCCTATTCATATACCCATCCAAATTCCTTTTAAATGTTGCAATTGCCCCTGTCTCCACCACTTTTTCTGGCAGCTCATTCCATACACATACCACCCTCTGTGTGAAAAAGTTGCCCCTTAGTCCTTTTTAAATATTTCTCCTCTCACTTTAAAATTATGCCCTCCCGTTTTGAACTCCCCTACCCCGGGAAAATGTATTTGCTATTCACTTTATCTATTCACCTTATCAATGCCCCTCATGACTTTATGAACATCTGTGAGGTCAGCTGTCAACCTCCTACACTCTGGGGAAAAGAGTTCCAGCCTATCCAGTTTCTCAACCCCTACAATCCTGGTAAATCTGTCCTGCACCCTTCCCAGTTTAATAATATCCTTCCTATAGCAAGGTGACCAGGACTGTACACAGTATTCCAGTGGCTTCACCAACAACCTGCACAATTATAACATGACATCCCAAATCCTGTACTCAATGTTCTGGTCAATGAGGTCAAGCATGTTCTTCACTGCCCTGTCTCCCTGTGATGCCACTTTCAAGGAACTATGTACCTGAACCCCAAGATCTGTTCAATGAAGTATTCTCTAATTTCAGAATCAATCTGAATCAAACATGGTGAAGTCTAATGTGTTCACTGACTGAGATAGGCCATTGGATATATCTAAATTAACACTTCAACACTTCAACCCCAGCCACCCTCCTTTCTGACCAATCACCTCCATCCCCACCCCATTCACCTATTGTACTCTATGCTACTTTCTCCCCAGCCCCACCCCTCTCATTTATCTGTCCACACTGCAGGCACCCTGCCTCTATTCCTGATGAAGGGCTTTTGCCCAAAATGTCGATTTTCCTGCTCCTCGGATGCTGCCTGACCTGCTGTGCTTTTCCAGCACCACTCTAATCTATATCTAAATTAAGTTGAGATATCTATCTTTTGGTCTATCTCACTCTAAAAGTAGCTCATGAAGAATACTTTAAGTTGGCTTGAATTTATGATGCATTGAAGAAAATTGGTGTTCCAAGATGGATTCTGGGCTTGGTCTCACGTCCTTGCACCTTTATACGGTGTTAGTTGCAACGAGATGAGGAACTCTCAGTAACACTGCAGCACTCACTAGCAATGAAGAGTTCACTGACACTGCAGGAACACACTAACATTGGAGGTATTCACAAACACTGAGGAACTCGAAACACTGAGGAACTCAGAAACATTGAGGAGCTCACTAACATTGAGGAACTCACGAACACTGAGGAGCTCACTAACACAGGAACTCACTAACACTGAGGTGCTCACTAATACTGAGGAACTCATTAACACTAAGGGAGTCACTAACACTGAGGAACTCACGAACACTGAGGAACTCACTAACACTGAGGAACTCACTAACACTGAGGTGCTCACTAATACTGAGGGACTTGCTAACACTGAGGTGCTCACTAACACAGAGGAGCTCACTAACCCTGAGGAGCTCACTAACACTGAGGGTCTCACTAACCCTGAGCAACTCACTAACACTGAGGGACTCACGAACACTGAGGGACTCACTAACACTGAGGAGCTCACTAACACTGAGGACCTCACTAACATTGAGGGACTCACTGACACTGAGGAGCTCACTAACACTGAGGACTCACTAACACTGAGGGACTCACTAACACTGAGGAGCTCACTAATACTGAGGAACTCACTAACACTGAGGAACTCACTAACACTGAGGTGCTCACTGACACTGAGGAGCTCACTAACACTGAGGGACTCACGAACACTGAGGGACTCACTAACACTGAGGAACTCACTAACACTGAGGTGCTCACTGACACTGAGGAGCTCACTAACACTGAGGGACTCACGAACACTGAGGGACTCACTAACACTGAGGAGCTCACTGACACTGAGGACTCACTAACACTGAGGGACTCACTAACACTGAGGAGCTCACTAATACTGAGGAACTCACTAACACTGAGGGACTCTGACACTGAGGAACTCACTAACCCTGAGGACCTCACTAACACTGAGGGACTCACTAACACTGAGGGACTCCGACACTGAGGAACTCACTAACACTGAGGAACTCACTAACACTGAGGGACTCCGACACTGAGGAACTCACTAACCCTGAGGAACTCACTAACACTGAGGGACTCACTAACACTGAGGGACTCCGACACTGAGGAACTCACTAACACTGAGGGACTCACTAACACTGAGGGACTCACTGACACTGAGGAACTCACTAACCCTGAGGAGCTCACTAACACTGAGGGACGCCCTGACACTGAGGGAATCACTAACACTGAGGGACTCACTAACACTGAGGGACTCACTAACACCGAGGGACTCA
>NW_025191504.1:0-3535 GCF_004010195.1 Chiloscyllium plagiosum
AGGAGGTAACAGAGACAACAATGGTCTGATCTGGAGCAGACGACCCAGACTGGGAGGGGTGTGAGAACGGGAGGTGGTTTGACAGGGAGGGAGGACCATAGAGCCACAGGGTGTTAGAGAAATGTGCAGAGCTGTAGGGTCTACAGGAGTTCATGGAGATGAAGAGGTGGGGAGGGATGCAGCCGTTATAGGCATAAGGATGTTGGTAGGATGGAGTGGTTTGCACAGACAGGAATGTTTTAGGTGAATGGAGCAGATTACAGAAATATAGACGGTTTTATAAATTAAAAGAACAAACAGATATGTGGAGGGCAGTCGTGACTGAAGATGTTTATAGTTATTGAAAGCCTTAGGTTCTGCAGGTTATTTAGGTATAGAGGGGGTGGTGTCTGACAATTTTACCAGGAGATAGATATCCATTTTGGTTGGAGACAGTTTCACAGATAAGGGAGCATTAGTAATATCATGCAGTTTGGTCAAAGTGGGAAAGTTTGTAGGGGAAGGTGACATTTGCACAGATAGAGTTGTAAGAGATGGAGAAGGTTATGCAGATGAGTAGAAGAGGGACAGACTGGAAGACCTGACATTGACAGGATGGGTGATAGGCAAGGATGGTACACAGATAGTGAGTCTTTTCGGAACTGGATCACATAGTCACAGGCATTGCAGTGAGTTCTACAGATCAGGAATGCTGCGGGGACCTGAGATTGATCATGTCTTTAGGACTGGAAGAAGATATGAATAACTTAAACTCTACCTATGCTGTTTTCTTTTTCCTGAACAGACCCTCAATATCCCTCATCAGCCAGGGATCCCTGAACCCTGCCAGATTTTCCCTTCACATTAACAGGGAAATACTGGCCCTGGATTCTTGAGGTCACACTTTTAAAAGCTTCCGGTTTGCCAGTCATTCATTTTCCTTTAAGCAGACTCGCCCAATTGATGGTAGTCATAATGTAGAAGAGCCAGTGTTGGACTGGGTTGTACAAAGCTAAAAATCACAACACCAGCTTACATTCCAACAGTTTTATCTGGAGGCACGAGGTTTTGGAGCGCTACTTCATCAGGTGGTTGTGGAGCACAATCATAAGGCTCAGAATTTATAGCAACATGATGGCAGTGTCATGGAATGTAATATCAAACAAAATTAGTTTGAGCTTTTCATCTTTTAGGATGATCACCTGCGCTTCGAAAGCTAGTGTTTCTAAATAAACCTGTTGGACTATAACCTAGTGTTGTGTGATTTTTAATTCACCCAATCGATCTCTACTTGATGCTGCCTCATGGCCCCAAATCTGGCCCTGCTCCAGTTTCACACCTTAATCTGTCAACCTGTCTGATCTTTTTCCAGAACAATGTTAAAACGAAGACAGTATAGGCCAGATAATAACAGAGCAGACAGTCTGATAGCAGGGGGAGGGAAATTATTGGGAACAATTCTGAGGGACATTTTGAATCAATAACTGGAAATGCAGGAAACAATTAGGGATCGTCAGCATGGATTTGGTAAAGGAAGATCCTGTCTGATGAATTCAGCGGAGGTTTCTTTGAAATTACGATTGAAAATGTTGATGAGGGCAGTGCAGATGTAGTGGTTTCCAGGGAGTTCATTAAGGCCTTTGACAAGGTCCCACGTGGAAGGCTGGTCCAAAAGGGAAGAGCCACTGGGATCCAAGGCAAGTTGGCAAATTGGATCCAAAACTGGTGGAGGGTTGTTTCTGTAATGAGAAGCCTTTCACCAGCGGATGTACCACAGGGATCTGTGCAGGAACCATCGCTGTTTATTATGTACATTAATGAGTTTTATGTGATAGCAGAAGATTTACAGATGACATGAAAGTTGAGGGTGTTGTCCACAGTGAGGGGGATGGTCTCAGGCTGAAGGTTGAGGTTGGGACTGAATTTCAAAGAGTCATTTCAATCGATAAGGCAGGTAAGAGCACAGCAGGCAATTAGCGAAATCCGATCAATTAAACTGCACTTACTTTGATGTAAAAGGCCTGACAGATAAGGCAGATGAGCGCATGGCATGGATGGGAACATGGGACTGAAATATCACAGTATTACAGAACAACAGCTGAGGGAGGGACAGGACCGCCAGCTCAATGATCCAGGGACAGATGCTAGAGGAAATTCAGAACAGGAAGCAAAAGTGGAGGGAGAGTGGAGTTCTTGATGAGTGAAAAAAAAATCACTGCAGCCTATGACTGGGGATCATCCAGTGAAATTCTCTTAGTGGAACTGAGAAATAAGAATGAGTCATCACTTTGATTTGACTGTATTACCGGACCCCGATAGTCAACACGGAATAGAGCAGCAAATGTATCAGGAGATCTCAGATATCTCAGAATAATAGGGTTGTAATGGTCGTAGATTTTAACTTTCCATAACCAGACTGGGACTGCCGTATACAACTTGGATGGGAGGAATTCGTTCAGTATGTTCAAGAAAACTGTCTCAGTCAATATGGAAATGGCTTGACTGCAGAAAGGGATAAAACCAGACCTTCCCTTGGGAAACAAAAGTAGGGAAAGGGATTGAAGTATTTGTAGGGGAGCACTTTGGCAAAATCACCACACTTCTATCAGTTTGAACATAAATGTCACGTCAAAGGTTATGTGGAGAAACTCTGGGGAAATCAGGGAAATAAATAGTGATGTCTTCAAAAGAGTCCACATTGACGAACATGAAGTGCTGCAGGTTTTAAAATGCATAAAAATGTAGACAACTCTCTCGGAACTAATCAGGTATATCCCATGACATTGGGGAGGAGGGGGGTCAGGGAAGAAATTGCGGGGTCCCTTAGAGAGATATTTCTATCAAAGACAGCTACAGGTAATGAGCTGGGAGTCTGGAGGGTGACTAATGCTGTGCCAGTATTTAAGAAAGTCTGCGAGGGAAATCCAGGAACGGAAAGACCAATTAGCTTGATGTCAGTGGTTCAAAAGTTGTTGGAAGCGATTCTGTAGGACAGGAGTTACATGCATTTCTAAAGTCAAGTATTGATTAGGGATCGTCAGCACAGCTTTGTGTGTACAAAGTAGTGGCTCACAAACTTGACTGAGTTTGTCGAAGAGGTGATTAAGAAGATAGATGAAGACAGAGCAGTAGACATTGTCTATCCTGACTTCAGCAAGGTCATTGACAGGTTTTAACCCGGTACACATGTTAGTAAGGTGAGATCACATGGGAGCAGGGAGAGCGAGACAAACGGACACAAAATGGGTTTGACAGCAGGAGACAGAGGGTAGTGGGAGAGGGTTATTGTGTGGACTGGAGGCTCTGACCAGCGGTGTGCCATAAGGAGTGGTGCTTGGGCCACATGTGCATTATTTAAATAAACGAGAATATAGCAATCATTGTTAGTAAGCAAAATAAGTGTTATAATTGGGAGTGAAGACAGTTATCGAATAAGCTCTTGATCAACTGGACAAGTGGGTCAAGGAATGAAAGATGGATTTTAAGTAATGGATTTTGTTAAGACAAAACAGGGATGACTAAGACAGTTAATGGTAGGGCCACATTGAATGCTGTC
>NW_025191505.1:0-694 GCF_004010195.1 Chiloscyllium plagiosum
TGAGGCAAGGTCTGGTGTGGTCTGGTGACAGAGTCTGGTGTAGACTGGATGCAGGGTCTAGTGTGGACTAGAGGCAGGATCCGGTGTGGTCTGGAGGTAGGGTCCGGTGTGGTGAGGAGGCAGTGCCTGGCGTTGACTGGAGGCAGAGTCCAGTGTGGTCTGGAGGCAGGGTCCGGTGGGTCTCGAGGTAGGGTCCGGTGTGGTCTGGAGTCAGGTTCCGGTGTGGTCTGGAGGAAGAGTTGGTGTGGTCTGGAGATAAGGTCAAGTGTGGTCTGGAAGCAAGGTCCAGTGTGGTCAAAAGGCAGTGTCCAGTGTGGTCAGGAGGCAGGGTCCAGTGTGGTCAGGAGGCAAGGGCCACTGTTGTCTGGAGGCAGGGTCCGGTGTGCTCCGGAGGCAGGGTCTGGTGTGGTCTGGAGGCAGCATCTGGTGTGGTCAGGAGGCAGGGTCCGGTGTGGTCTGGTGACGGTGTACAGTGTGTTCTTTAGGCAGGTTCTGGTGTGGTCAGGAGGGAGGGTCCCATGTGGTCTGGAGACGGAGACCAGCGTGGTCTGGAGGCAGGGTCCGGTGTGGTCTGAAGACGGTGTACAGTGTGGTCTTTAGGCAGGGTCTTGTGTGGTCAGCAGTCATGGTCCGGTGTGGACTGGATTCAACATCCGGTGTGGTGTGGAGGCAGGGTCCGGTGTGGTCTGGAGGC
>NW_025191505.1:1062-3535 GCF_004010195.1 Chiloscyllium plagiosum
TCTGGAGACAGAGTCTGGTGTAGACTGGATGCAGGGTCCAGTGTGGACTAGAGGCAGGATCCGGTGTGGCCTGGAGGTAGGGTCCGGTGTGGTGAGGAGGCAGTGCCTGGTGTAGACTGGAGGCAGAGTCCAAGTGTGGTCTGGAGGCAGGATCCACTGTGGTCTGGAGGCAGGGTCTGGTGTAGTCTCGAGGTAGGGTCCGGTGTGGTCTGGAGGAAGAGTTGGTGTAGTCTGGAGGCAGGGTCTGGTGTGGTCTGGAAGCAGGTTCATGTGTGGTCTGGAGGCGGGGTCCGGTGTGGTCTGGAGTCAGTGCCACGTCTGGTCTGGAGTCAGTGTCAGGTGTGGTCTGGAGGCAGCTTCCGGTATAGTCTGGAGGCAGGGTCATGTGTGGCCAGGAGACAGGGTCCGGTGTGTCTGGAGTTAGTGTCAGGTGTGATCTGGAGTAAGTGTCAGGTGTGGTCTGGAGGCAGCGTCCAGTGTGGTCTGGAGGCAGGGTCCAGTGTGAACTGGAGGCAGAATCAGGTGTGGTCTGGAGGCAGGGTCCGGTGTATTCTGGAGGCCGGGTCTGGTGTGGTCTGGATGCGGGGTCCAGTGTGGTCTGGGGGCAGGGTCTGGTGTGGTCTGAAGGAAGGGTTGGTGTGGTCTGGAGGCAAGGTCCAGTGTGGTCTGGAGGCAGGGTCAGGTGTTGTCTGGAGGCAGGGTCCAGCGCGATCTGGAGGCAGGGTCTGGTGCGGTCTGGAGGCAGGGCCCAGAGTGAACTGGAGGCAGGGTCTGGTTTAGACTGGACGCAGGGTCCACTGTGGTCTGGAGACGGGATACAGTGTGGTCTGGAGGCAAGGTCTGGTTTCGACTGGAGTCAGTGTCAGGTGTGGTCTGCAGGCAGGGTCCGTGTGGTCTGGAGTCATGGTCTGGTGTGGACTCAAGGCTGGGTCTGGTGTGGTCTGGAAGCAGGGTCCAGTGTGGTCTGGAGGCAGGGTCCAGTGTGGTCTGGAGTCAGGGTCCGGTGTGGTCAGGATGCAGGGTCCGGTATGGACTGGAAACGGGGTCCAGTGTGGTCTGGATGCATGATCTGGTGTGTTCTGGAGTCAGTGTCAGGTGTGGTCTGGAATCAGTGTCACCTGTGGTCTGGAGACAATGTCTGGTGTGGTCTGGAGGCAGGGTCTCGTGTGGTCAGGAGGCAGGGTCCGATGTGGACTGGAGGCAGGGTTGAGTGTGGACTGGAGACGGTGTCCACTGTGGTCTGGAGGCAGGGTCCAGTGTGGTCTGGAGGCAGGGTTCGGTGTGGTCTGGAGGCAGGGTCTGTTATAGTCTGGAGGCAATGTCCAGGGTGGTCTGGTGGCAGGGTCTGGTGTGTTCTGGTGGCAATGACCGGTGTGGTCTGGAGCCATGGTCTGGTGTGGTCTGGAGGCGGGGTCCGTTGTGGTCTGGAAACAGTGTACAGTGTGGTCTTTAGGCATGGTCTGGTATGGACTGGAGACGGGGTCCAGTTTGGTTTGGAGGCAGGGTCCGGTGTGGTCTGGGGACGGGATCCAGTGCGGTCAGGATGCAGATTCCAGTGTGGCCAGAATGCAGGGTCCAGTGTGGTCTGGAGGCAGTGTCCAGTGTGGTCAGGAGGCAGGGTCCAGTGTGGCCAGGATGCAGGGTCCAGTGTGATCAGGAGGCAGTGTACAGTGTGGTCTGGAGGCAGTGTCCAGTGTGGTCAGCAGGCAGTGTCCAGTGTGGTCTGGAGGCAGTGTCCAGTGTGGTCAGGAGGCAAGGTCCAGTATAGTGTGGAGGCAGGGTCCAGTGTGGACTGGAGGCGGGGTCCAGTGTGGTCAGGAGGTAGGGTCCGGTGTGATCTGGACGTAGTGTCCGGTGTGGTCTGGAGACATAGTCCGGTGTGGTCTGGAGGCAGTGTCCGGTGTGGTCTGGAGGCAGTGTCCGGTGTTGTCTGGAGGCAGGGTTGGTGTTGTCTGGAGGCAAGGTCCAATGTGGTCCGGAGGCAGTGTCCAGTGTGGTCTGGAGGCATGGTCCGGTGTAGTCTGGAGGCAGGGTCCGGTGTGGTCTGGTGGCAGTGACCGGTGTGGTCTGGAGGCATGGTCTGGTGTGGTCTGGAGGCAGGTTCCGGCGTGCTCTGGAGACGGTGTCCTGTGTGGTCTGGATGCAGGGTTCAGTGTGGACTAGTGGCAGAGACCAGTGTGGTCTCGAGGCAGGTTCCGGTGTGGTCTGGAGACGGTGTCCACTGTGATCTGTAGGCAGTGTCCAGTGTGGTCTGGAGACGGTGTACAGTGTGGTCTTTAAGCAGGGTCTGGTGTGGTCTGGAGGCAGTGTCCGGTGTGGTCTGGAGACGGTGTAAAGTGTGGTCTTTAGGCAGGGTCTGGTGTGGTCAGGAGGCAGGGTCCGGTGTGGTCTGGAGACAGTGTACAGTGTGTTCTTTAGGCAGGATCTGGTGTGGTCAGGAGGGAGGGTCCCATGTGGTCTGGAGACGGAGTCC
>NW_025191506.1:0-1854 GCF_004010195.1 Chiloscyllium plagiosum
ACACACATACGCACCTTCTCAGTTCCTCTCTCAGACACACAAACTCACATTCTCTCTCTCGATCTCTGACAATTACACTCGCATATTCTCTCTCTCACACACACACTCACAATGTCTCTCCCTCTCTCTCACGCACTCGCACATTTTCCCTCTCGATCTCTGACACACACGCGGACATTCACTCGCATTCTCTCGCTCAATCTCTGACACACACATTCTCTCACACACGCTCACATTCTTTCTCTCGATCTGTGACACACACTCGCACATTCTCTCACCTTCTCTTTGTCGAACTCTGACACACACGCACACACACACACTCACTCTCTATCTCTCTTCCAAACATATATTCTCTCTCTTACACGCGCACACAGACACACACTCTCACTCTCTCTACCACACACACACACGCTCTGTCTGCAGATAGCTTCGAGAAAAAAAGGGGTCATGAAATCAGCATGGTTAATAATTATGTATTCCCAGTGTAAGGAATGGTAAACTAGCAAGGGAACGGTTTGTCTTTGTTGCATTTCCTTCATGGGGAGTCGACAAACTCTCACACTATCTTAACGCACAGCAAAAACCCATTCTTTTTTTGGGGTGGTGGGGGGCAAATGCCGAGAAGTTACTTCCACTTTGCGATTAATACTAGTGATTAGAAATAACATTAATTGAATATCCATGCATGTGATTTGACAGCACATCTCCCAAAAGTTGAAGACAGACACATGAGTAGATATGTCACCAAATGCAAATATGTGTGAGAGGATTATGCTGCAGTTGCGGAGCATTTCCACATTGCTGACACAAACTGAGACTGCCTTCGTGGGAAAAAATTCAATGGAGGCAAGATTTAAAGTCAGTCCAGGAGACGTTTAATGCCGATACATAGCTCGTCCTACGAGGAATGTGCTAGAGTTCCAGGTAGCTGTTGGGTCTAATACCGGTCAAGTGTTTGAGTTTGTGTGTTTGTGTGTATCAGCATGTTGAAGATAGTGACGACTACTCAGTAAATTCCAAATTCATTCTTAAAATGGCTATGAATAGATGTAATGACAGACTGACTGACAGGCAGATGTAATGAATGCACTGTCGGAATGAATGAATGGACGCACAGATCGAATGACATACTGAATGAAGGCACAGACTGAGAGACTGACTGAATTAATGCACAGGCTCAATAACCGACTGAATGGACGCACCAGCTGATTGACTGAATGAATGGATGTACTGACTGAGCGAATGGACGCTCTGACCTACCGACTGAACGACTGAATAAAGGCACTGACTAACTGAATGCATGCACTGGCAGACTGACTGCCTAACTGACTTATTAGACACACTGATTTAATGAGTGAATGGACTCTGACGAACTGACGGAATGAACGGACTGACAGTCATACTGACTGACTGGACGCACTGACTGATGACGAGACGCCGAGACGCCCTGACTGATTAATTGTATGAATGCATGCACTCATGGACTGACTTGACGCAGTGGATGTCGTAGTGTATGTGCAGTCACTGAGTGTATTGACGTACTGAATTATAGACTGACCGAATGGGTGCACTGAATCAATGTCTGACTATCTCAATGAACGCACAGACTGACCGACTGACTGAACGCACTGACTGACGAACTGACGAACTGACTGATTGGACTTAATAAATGCACTGACCGAATAACACACTGAATGAAGTCTCTAACCGATTAACTGACAGTACTAACGCACTGACTCAATGACTCACTGACTTAGTGGACACACTGACTGACTGACTGACAGAATGGTCATACTACTGACTGACTGAAGGAATGGGCGCCCTAACTCAATGACAGATTGACTCATTGGGCAC
>NW_025191506.1:1950-3535 GCF_004010195.1 Chiloscyllium plagiosum
CCTCCTCTGTAATATGGACATTTTTCAAGATGTCACTATCTGTTTCCTTATATTCTATATTTTCCATGTCCTTTTCCACAGTAAACACTGATGCAAAATACTCGCTTAGTATCTCCTCAATCTCCTGTGGCTCCACATAAAGGCTGCCTTGCTGATCTTTGAGGGTCCCTATTCTCTCCTTAGTTACCCTTTTGTCCTTAATGTATTTGCAAAAATGCTTTGGACTCTCCTTAATTTTATTTGCCAAAGCTATCTCATATCTCCTTTTTGGCCTCCTGATTCCCCTTACTGCCTTTATACTCTTCTAAGAATTCACTCGATCTATCCTGTCTATACCTTACATGTTCTGGATCAGTGGTGCTGGAAGAGCACAGAAGGGCTTTTGCCCGAAACGTCGATTTTGCCTGTCCTCGGATGCTGCCTGAATTGCTGTGCTCTTCCAGCACCACTGATCCAGAATCTGGTTTCCAGCACCTGCAGTAATTGTTTATACCACATGGATGCACTGATTAACTGACTGAACGCACTGATTGGCTTAATACATGAATGCACTAACTGACTGACTGGCTGAATGGGCGCACTGACTGACTAACAAAATGGACGCACTGATTGTGGAAATGGGCGCTCTGTATTACTGACTGACAGAATGAATCCACTCACTGACTAAATAGAGGGACTGTTGACTGACGGAATGGTCGCATTGACTGAGTGAACGCACGCTCTGTCTGACTGACTAAATGGATGCATTTATTGACTGACACACTTAACGAACTCACTGAATAAGTGCCGGACTGAATGTACACACTGACTGAATAACTGACTGAACACCTCGAATGGCTGACTGAATGATCACACTGAATGACTGACTGCACACACTGACAGACTGACTGGACATACTGTTTCACTAAATGGCTGAACGAACAAACTGACTGACTGAATTAACTCACTAACTTAGTGTACACTCTGAGCGATTGACAGAATGGATGCATTAACTGCCAGAATGATCACACTGATTGGCTTATTGAGTGAATGCACTAAGTGATTAACTGACTGACTGCATTCACGAAGTAAATAGACACTCTGACTGCCCGACTGATTGAATTGACCCATTCACTTTCAGTTTGATTGACTGACTGAATTGACACACTGTGTTGAAGAAATGATCAAAATTGACAAGAAGCAGGGAGAGGCCATTTTGTCACAAAACAAATTTTACTGTAATGTTTTTAGCCTGGTTGTATAGTGTGAGTACATTCCTGCTCTGAGAAGACTGATCTTGCAGCTTCAAAATATATTTGCTCTTCAGATCCGTTAGCTCTATCCCAGAGAATGAATTTTCTCTTAAAACGTTTTTTCGTTTGTGTCATGTGATGTAAGTACAATTAACAGGCATTCATTTTTCAGACAACAATGATTCTGAGGTAATACTAAGCACTAATTTGCAAAACACAATATGATTTCACTCGAGTTTCATCCTTCACCTTGGTGAAGAAATCTCGGGTGATAGAATGCTGTACTAAGAGATTACATTCTTTCTTTATTCAGTTTATATATGAGGGTATCGCTGGCTCTGCGAACAAATATT
>NW_025191507.1:0-3536 GCF_004010195.1 Chiloscyllium plagiosum
CAGAAACATAGAAATAAAGGCAGCAAAAAGAAGAAATAAAGAAAAAAGTGTTCAACTTTGCAGTTGTGCCCGTTAAGCACACTGCTGGGGATGGGCCTGGGAGCCAGGTATTAGGCCCCTTTCGCCATCATTGGATTCTTCAGCAGCATCTCGCCACAATCGCCTTTATGAGTCCTCGCTATTTTCTTGTCAATTCAGGCACCACTGATGCTGCTGGATACTGGACCTACCCAAACCTGAATCTGCTGCCAATATGAGTCTGCTTCAGGGCAATCCAGCCACTGCTGATGCTGCCACACCTTGTACTGGGCACAAAATCGCCTCTTCCACCACCTCCACGCTGGACATTGACACCGTGAGGAACCCACCTTCACCAGTGCCCTGAGTAGGCACTAGGACTGCCTCATCAATACAGAAGATGCTGAGAACTCAAACTCACCTCCATTGCCATCCAGAGTCCACAGTGGGCCGACTGGAGGCTGTGCTGGGATGACCCAGCTGGGAATGTAACAGTGTGGATCAGCTGGGAATGTTACAGTGTGGATCAGCTGAGAATGTTTCAGTGTGGATCAGCTGAGAATGTTACAGTGTGGATCAGCTGAGAATGTTACCGTGTGGATCAGCTGAGAGTGTTACAGTGTGGATCAGCTGAGAGTGTTACAGCATAGATCAGCTGAGAGTGTTACTATGTGGATCAGCTGAGAGTGTTACTATGTGGATCAGCTGAGAGTGTTACAGTGTGGATCAGCTGAGAGTGTTACAGCGTGGATCAGCTGAGAGTGTTACAGCGTGGATCAGCTGAGAGTGTTACTATGTGGATCAGCTGAGAGTGTTACAGTGTGGATCAGCTGAGAGTGTTACAGCGTGGATCAGCTGAGAGTGTTACAGCGTGGATCAGCTGAGAGTGTTACAGCATGGATCAGCTGAGAGTGTTACCGTGTGGATCAGCTGAGAGTGTTACAGTGTGGATCAGCTGAGAGTGTTACAGTGTGGATCAGCTGAGAGTGTTACAGCGTGGATCAGCTGAGAGTGTTACTATGTGGATCAGCTGAGAGTGTTACAGTGTGGATCAGCTGAGAGTGTTACAGCATAGATCAGCTGAGAGTGTTACTATGTGGATCAGCTGAGAGTGTTACTATGTGGATCAGCTGAGAGTGTTACAGTGTGGATCAGCTGAGAGTGTTACAGCGTGGATCAGCTGAGAGTGTTACTATGTGGATCAGCTGAGAGTGTTACAGTGTGGATCAGCTGAGAGTGTTACAGCGTGGATCAGCTGAGAGTGTTACAGCGTGGATCAGCTGAGAGTGTTACAGCATGGATCAGCTGAGAGTGTTACCGTGTGGATCAGCTGAGAGTGTTACAGTGTGGATCAGCTGAGAGTGTTACAGTGTGGATCAGCTGAGGGTGTTACCGTGTGGGTCAGTTAAGATTGTGACTTGTGGATCAGCTGTAACTGTTGCAGTGTGGATCAGCTGAGAGTATGACTGTCTGGATCAGAGGCGAGGTTACCCTGTGGATCAGCTGAGCACGTTACCCGGAGAATCAAATGACAGTGTTACCCAGTGGAACAGGTGAGAGTGTTACAGTGTGGATCAGCTGAGAGTATTTACATGTGGATCAGCTGAGAGTGTATCTAGATGGATCAGATGAGAGATTTACCCTGTGGATCAGCTGAGAATGTTACCGTGTGGATCATCTGAGAATGTTGGGGGCACGGTGGCACAGTGGTTAGCATTACTGCCTCACAGCCTTAGAGACTCGGGTTCAATTCCCGCCTCAGGCGACTGACTGTGTGGTGTTTGCACATTCTCCCCGTGTCTGCGTGGGTTTCCTCCGGGTGCTCCGGTTTCCTCCCACAGTCCAAAGATGTGCAGGTCAGGTGAATTGGCAATGCTAAATTGCCCGTAGTGTTAGGTAAGGGGTAAATGTAGGGGAATGGGTGGGTTGCGCTTCGGCGGGGCGGTGTGGACTTGTTGGGCCGAAGGGCCTGTTTCCACACTGTAAGTAATCTAATCTAATGTTACAATGTGGGTCAGCTGAGAGTGTTACGGTGTGGATCAGCTGAGAATGTTACTGTGTGGAGCAGCTGAGACTGTTACAGTGTTGATCAGCTGAGAGTGTTACCCTGAGGATCAGTTGAGAGTGAAACCATGTGGATCAGCTGAGAGTGTTACCCTGAGGATCAGCTGAAAGTGTTACCCCATGGATCAGCGGAGAGTGTTACCACTTGGATCAGCTGAGAGTGTTACAGTGTGGATCAGCTGAGAGTGTTTCAGTGTGTATCAGCTGAGAGAGTTAACCTGTGGATCAGCTGAGAGTGTTTCAGTGTGTTTCAGCTGAGAGTGCTACCATGTGGATCAGTTGAGAGTGTTACAGTGTGGATCAGCTGAGAATGTAACAGGGTGGAGCAGCTGACAATGTTACAGTGTGGATCTTCTGAGAGAGTTACTCCGTGGATCGGCTGAGAGTGTTAAACTGTGGATCAGCGGAGAATGTTACCGTGTGGATCAGCTGAGATTCTTACTTTGTGGATTAGCTGAGAGTGCTACCGTGTGGATCAGCTCAGAGTGTATCAGTGTGGATCAGCTGAGAATGTTACAGTGTGGGTCAGCTGAGAGTGTTACAGTGTGGATCAGCTGAGAGTGTTACCGTGTGGATCAGCTGAGAGTGTTACAGTGTGGATCAGCTGAGAGTGCTACCGTGTGGATCAACTGAGAGTGTAAGAGTGTGGATCAGCTGAGAGTGTTACAGTGTGGATCAGCTGAGAGTGCTACCGTGTGGATCAGCTGAGAGTGTTACAGTGTGGATCAGCTGAGAGTGTTACAGTGTGGATCAGCAGAGAGTGTAACAGTGTGGATCAGCTGAGAGTGTTACCATGTGGATTAGCTGAGAGTGTTACGGTGTGGATCAGCTGAGAGTGTAACCGTGTGGATCAGATGAGTGTGTTACAGTGTGGATCAGCTGAGAGTGTTACCGTGTGGATCAGCTGAGAGTGTTACCGTGTGGATTAGCTGAGAGTGTTACCGTGTGGATCAGCTGAGAGTGTTACAGTGTGGATCAGCTGAGAGTGTTACAGTATTGACCAGCTGAGAGTGTTACAGTGTGGATCAACTGAGAATGTTACAGTGTGGATCAGCTGAGAGTGTTACAGTGTGGATCAACTGAGAGTGTTACAGTGTGGATCAGCTGAGAGTGTTTCAGAGTGGAGCAGCTGAGAGTGTTTCAGTGTGGAGCAGCTGAGAGTGTTTCAGTGTGGATCAGCTGAGAGTGTTACAGTGTGGATCAGCTGAGAGTGTTTCACTGTGGAGCAGCTGAGAGTGTTTCAGTGTGGATCAACTGAGAATGTTACTGTGTGGAGCAGCTGAGAGTGTTTCAGTGTGGAGCAGCTGGGAGTGTTTTAGTGTGGAGCAGCTGAGAGTGTTTCAGTGTGGATCAACTGAGAATGTTACTGTGTGGAGCAGCTGAGAGTGTTTCAGTGTGGATCAACTGAGAATGTTACTGTATGGAGCAGCTGAGAGTGTTTCAGTGTGGAGCAG
>NW_025191508.1:0-3536 GCF_004010195.1 Chiloscyllium plagiosum
GCAGTGACAAAAAATGAGGAGGGATCCGAATTAAATGCAGACAATTAGTCAGTCTGGTTATGACCTCAGTGAATATCAGTCATCACAGGTTTGAGTTCGAGGAGCATGGAAGGGAAAGGTGCTTTTCTGGGGTCTCGGGTGATGGGCAACTTGGCAGGAAGGCACAATTAGTGGGAGAGGGTGAAGGAGGTCTCTATTCTTGTCTCCTATTGCTGAAAGGTCAAGCTCAATGAATAGAGAATTGTTCAAAGTGTCCCAGTGGTATATAGCATCGAAACTGATACTTTGGCCCCTCGTGTCCATGCGAACATTGTTTACGAAATGGAAGTAATTCACTTTGCCTGCAGTTTTCCCATATCATTTTATTTTAAAGACAGATGTTTTGTTGATTGGAAACGGTGAAATGTTCCTGTCAGGCTGCGTCCCATAAATATTCCATATTCGACAAAACGACTGGCAGTGAATTTGTGCAAACTTCCTTCACACTGGATGGGTTTTCTATGGACGAAACACAGGAGGAACGTCACCATTTTCAGTGATACATCCACCTATACGTCTACAGAGCAGCCAAGGACAGAAGTGCAGTTCCTGTAAGCAAATCCACAAAGGTGACATTAATGGAAGCACAACTCTCTCGTCAACCACACATAGCAAGCACCACGCTGTTTTCCTGGATGTGAACAACAATCTATTCACACCTGCCAGCACCGGGCCCATATGCCCCCAAGCCCTTCCTATTCATGTACCATGGAAATGCCTCTAAAATGATGCAATTGCACCAGCCTCCACACTTCCTCTGGCAGCTCATTCCATACACATAGCAATGCTCTGACCGTCCACCCGATCTAACCCTCTGATGACCTTATACGTCTCAATAAATCGCCTCTCAAACTGGTTCTCTCTGAGGAAAACAGCCTCAAATCCCTCAGCCTTTCCCAGTAACACCTTCCCTCCATAGCAGGCAGCATCCTGGTAAATGTCCTCTGAACCCTCTCTGTAACTTCCACATCCATCTTCTAACCAGAAGTGTAAGCAATTCTGCAATTTGCAGCCTCACCAGAGTTCTGTACACCTGGAGCATCACCTCATGGCTGTGAAACGCAGTCCCTCTCATAATAATTCTACCACACCGTATGCATTCTGAGCTACCCCCTTAACCTGGGTGACTACGCCCATGGGCAAACGTTCATGGAAACTGTGATCCCTCTACTCATCTACCCTACCAAGTATCGTACCAATAGCACAGTTACCTGCATTTGTGTTACTTCATCCTTCAGCACTATCCACAATTCTAACGATCACAAGGTCTTCCACAACTTTACTAACTCATGGGATACTATGCCCTCATTGAGGTCATTCATGAAAAAAAAGAAAATCAACTGTTGCTGCAAAGCAGATCATTGCCGTGCACACTAGTAGCTGAACTCCAGGATGAACATTTCCCATCAACCACATTCTGTGTCTCTTGCAGCTAGCCAATTTCTGATTCAAAACGCCCGATCACCCTCAAAGCCTCGCCTCTGCATTTTATTCAGTAGCCACGGTAGCGAACTTGCCAAACGCCTTTCTGAAATCCATATCCACCACATCAGTCGCCTTACCATCATCCACCTTTTCGGTCACTTGCTCAAAGAACCCAAGAAGTTTGGTGAGGCACGACCTACACTTCACAAAAAATGGTATTGCCTATCTCTTATCAATTTATTAATTTCTCGATTATTGTAAATAATATCTCTTACAATCCTTTCCAAGACTTTACCCACAGCCGAAATAAGGCGCACTGCTCTATAATTGCTATGGTTGTCTCTATTACCCTTCTTGAACAAGGGAACAACATTTGCAATCCTCCAATCTCCTGGCACTAATTCTACAGACAATGACGATATAAAGATCAAAGTCAAAGGCTCTGCACTCTCCTTCCTGGCTTCCCAGGGAATCCTGGGATCAATCTCTTTCGGTCCGGCGGTCATACTGGTTTTCACAATATCTAAAATTGCTAACACCTCCTCCTTGAGAACCTCAATCCCTTTTTGTCTATTAGCCTGTATCGCAGTTTCCTCCATGACAACATGTTTCCTGAGGAGACATATTCATTTAGCTCTTCGCCAATCTCCTTTGACTCCACCCTTCCTACTACTTACTACTACTATCTTTGATTGACCCTAATCTTATTCTCACCATTCTTTAAACCGATATACCTATAGACAACCGTACACTTTTCCTTTCTCGAATCTGCCAACGACATCTCATTTCCCCTCTCGGCTCTTCTTACTTTTCTGATTCGGAATTTCCTTACTAACATTGAACTCTCAAGCGCTGGAACTGAGCCTTCCGGTCTCATTCTAAAATAAAATTTCTCATTCCTCTGGACTACATCTTCAACTCCTTTAAAAAGCATGGCTCCCTCTCTGTACAGCTTCCTCCCTGATGTCATGTTCTTAGGTAATAACATATTTATCCTTCGATCGACTTGTCTAGTTTAATTAGAAGCCACGCTCGATTTCATCTCCAATTTAATAAGGAAGACTAGCGATAGGTCTTTAATGATTCCCCTTCCATTTGGTGTAACACTAACTCTTCATATCCACGAGTAAAACACAGGAACAGGAGGAGACCACTCAAATCCTGGAACCTCTCTCACCTTTCAACAATATCATTTGCTGCCTCGCAGCACATGTCTGCACGTAGGCCTCCTTTAACGAGAAAAATTCTCTGATATTTCAATCTGAAAATTTATGGAGCGTCTACTGTGGTTTGTGCAAGTCGATTCTATAACATATACACACCCTTCTTTCCTGTTTGTGTGCGTGTTTGTGTGTGTGTGTGTCTGTGTTAGTGCGAGTGAGTGTGTATGTGCTGGTGCTTCTCTGTGTGTATATGTCATGCGTGAGTGTCAATGTTCGTGTGAGTGAGTGTGTGATTGAGTGTGTAAGTATGAAACTGCATGTTGGTTGGATTCAGCGTGCTTGCACGAATGAGTTGTGTATGAGTGTGTAAGAGTGAGTTGAGTGTGTCGGCGAGTGTGTGTATCTGAGTGCGCGTGAGAGAGCGTAGGTTTAAGGAGAGGATGTGAGAGCGCGCGTATGTGACAGAGGGGATGTGTATGTGCGTGTGTTTTTGTGTGTGTGTGTCGGGGAGTTGTGGCTGGGGTATTCTTTACCATAAGGGACAGCGCCAAACTCTCAGGCTCTGCCTCAGCAGGAAACTGCAATGGAATGACTGAACTTCTCGTGCACATTCTGTGACTGATACAGAGGTTGAGAAGAGCAAGTTCCTAAAAGTGAAGGAGCAGAGAGCAGTCGGAGCAATTTGGCCCACTGACTCTCTGCATTCCCTTAATTGAATTGCGAGATCACCCTCTCTCTCTCTCTCTCTCTCTCTCTCTCTCTCTCGCTCGCTGTTTTTCTGACGTACACAGAGCGGTGAAATAGGAGGACTGCAATTGCTAGCCATCAGCGTCAAATAGCGTGATGAATGACCCCTCTGTGATACTCACCCCACAAAGATCGTAAGTGCCCGGAATCTTCACGGCTTTA
>NW_025191509.1:0-3536 GCF_004010195.1 Chiloscyllium plagiosum
GTAAATACAGCCGACATATCTCACCAATCAATGGATTACAAAGTCATCTGGTCTCCCTGACTGCAACATTCAATATCAGAACATTCATGAAAATAACACCCACTACCTTTCCAATGACAGAATGTGTGAATATTAGAAACAGGGACAGGTCATTCACTCCCCAAGCCTGCCTTGCCCTTCACTAAGACCGTGACTGATCTGTTCTTGGTCTCAAATCCTCTTTCATAACCATTCCTTCATAGCTCTCAACTCTGTGACAGGACAATATCCATCGACCTCCTCTTCAAATACTTTCAGTAATCTAGCTCCCCGAACATTCTTGAGAAGAGAATTCCTGACATTCAATACCATCTGTTTGAAAAAAGCACTCGCTGCTCCTATATCATGGCTTATTGATATGAACAAAAGGGGTTAACACAAGGGTTCAGGTACAAATGACTGGCCCTGATATCAAGGCTGTGGTTACTTTCTGCTGGCATCACGGAGCTTAATAAAACTGGACTTAATGGGAAACAGTGAAAACTCTCCAGTGTTTGGAGTCAAACATGGCACAACGGAAGATGTTCATCATCTCCGTCCGGGGTCACCTCGGTGGGAGATCCTCAGGGTAGCTTCCTCTTCACAAACATCTTCAGCTGCTTTATCAATTTATCCCCGCCCCCACCTTCCCTACAATATGATCAGAAGTGGGGATGGTCACTGAAGATTCCACAGTGTTCAGAACGTTTTGTCCCCCGTCAGCTCCTGAATTGGCCTGTATCCATGAGCAGCAAGACCCACACTCCATTGAGGCTTGTGCTGTTAAAGTGTCTGTAACATTCATGTAACAGCACTACCTGACACTGCACATTGCCACAGTAAAACAAGAGTTCATTCAGCACCTCACGCTGGTTTCACAGGAATATGAGGAAGTCATTCAGCCCATTGACATTATTGGAGATGAACAGGGACAGCCCATTCAGTGCCTCCAGCCTATTACTCAGGAAGAGAAGGGGTCAAGCTGATGGACCACACCAGAGCCCCTCGAAAATATTTGAAGGCGGTCGTGTGGACTCTAATGTTTTCTTATTTTAAAGGAAATGTAAAGTGTCTGTTCCAGATACAATGTGACTGGTCAAACTACTCGGTGTGAAGTAAAACCACCATCTACTTACACATGAAAGATACGATGAAGCCAAAGATAGAGGAATTTAGGATAACTTGAATCTATTGTCCAAGTTAACAGAATAATGGATCTTCGAACTATTACTAATGAACTGTTCCTATATACAAAAATCCCATAAACACAGCCCCTGGCAAAAAAGAATATTCAGACACAAATTATCACAAACATTTCTCCAATCTAGGAATTAAAAACAGCATCAAGAGAAAATTCAGAAAGAGTAGCAGCCAGGAGACATACACTGAAGCTTCCAACCCTGTGGAGACCCCAATAGTCTCTGATGTTACTGAGAAACCAAAATCCAGTGATCCTAATCTGTGAGAGCTGGCCACACCCATTCAGGCTGCATTAAAATTAACCTAAGGACATCCTCGATGTTTACTCAAGTGGTCTGCACTAGCCAGCTTGTTAACGATCATTCAATCTCTCTCTGAAAAGAAACCAGGACAAAATAACCTCTTGAAGCTACAGCATCATCGCATTTTTAGCACATCGAGACGTCAACAGTGACCAGGGGTAACCCAAACAGGCCCTTGTCCCTGTCCAATCGGACGAGGAAGAAGCCAGTCAGTCCCTTGAGTCACTTCAACAGCAATAAGATGAGGCCATTCAGCCCCTTGAGTGAATTCCACAGCAACAAGGGGAGGCCATTCAGCCCCTCGAGCCACTTATACAGGAACAGGAGGAGGCCATTCCCGCCTCAACGTACTTACACAGGGACAGAATGAGGTAATTGATGCTAATTCCTGATGAATGGCTCATGCCCGTAACGTCGATTCACCTGCTCCTCGCATGCTGCCTGACCTGCTGTATTTTTCCAGCAATCCACTCTCTACTCTGATCTCCAGCATGGGCAGTCCTCACTATCTCCTAATTGATGCTCTAACATGATGAATTAGTGGAGCAGAGGCTGCACAGACAGACTGTAGTGCGTTGTTCCTCCTGGTTCCATTGCTTATGATACACATGTGGGACTTTAATGTGGTTTTCTCGCTCTGACGATTGAAGCCATATGTCTTGTGTGAAGTCTCAATAAGGCATCTTCCATCTCCGAGAAACCAGCCTGGTGTTCTCGATGGAGAGCAGAAACTGGTGGGAATTGCTCCGTGTTTCAGAATGAAGGTATTGTGGCTACTGAACATGGCGTTCGGTACGGGAAAGTTAATTAAGGCACATAAACAATTAGCAAAGCCACGTTAGACTGATGAATGGATTCTCTAACTTCAAATCATGCCGATCTTGTTCATGTTGATCATGTCTAATGCACGTCCTGTGCAGTATAACCTGTGTGCCTTGCTCTGTCCAGTCTATTTCCACTCTATGATCTGCCTGGCCATGCTGATATTGATCTGCCTTAACTGCTCATAACTAAAGTGTTTCCCTGTACTGAGGTACACGTGACAATAAATCAGATCAATTAATCCTGGGTAAAGTATGGGACTTTTCACCCTATCAATGTCTCTTTTGGAAATCACTGCCACTCCTCATGTTTTAGCATTGCCATTTCCTCATCTCACACAGCTCCACAGACTAAACCACAACGTCTTCACTCTATCCTCATGTTACCATCACCTATGTCTGGGGTAAGGAGATCATTCCTTACAAGGGAGATCAAATCGGTAGAGAGTGCCCCAAATACTCTCTCAGCAAGTCTACAACATCAGGAAGATGACTTTACTTATGTACTCGAATCATCTTACAATGAAGGACAGCATACCATTGACTGCATCCATTACTTATACAGGGTGTGATTTGGACCGGTCAGCAGAGACTTGTGAGTGGGATAAAATGCTTCCCAAATTTGTTAGAGTTCATTGATGTAGTGACCAAGAAGGTTGACGAGGGCAGAGTAGTAGAACTAGTCTCAATGAATTTCAGTAAGGCCTTTGATAAGGTTCCACAAGGCAGGCTGCTCTGGAAGGTTCCATCATGTGTAATGCTGGGGGAAATAGCCAATTGGATACACTGTTGGCTTGATGGTGGGAAGCAGAGGATTTAGTGGAAGGATGCTTGTCAGACTGGAGGCTGGGTCCATAGCTGTTTGTTATCCATGATTGGGTTGAAAATGTATAAGGCATGATTAGTAAGTTTGCAGGTGGCACTAAAATAAGTGGTAGGGTAATCAGTGAGGAAAATTATCAAAAATTGTAGCATAACCTTAATCAAGTGGGGAAGTGGGCCGTAAAATGAAAAATGGAAATTAATGTAGATGTGTGAGGTCTTGCATTTTGGAAACTCAAATTAAGGTAGGAGTTTCATGGTGAATGGGAGGGCCTTAAGGGGTGTAGTGGGCAGAGGGGCCTTGGCGTTCAGGTGCATGGTTCTCTAAGAATGGAGTCACATGTAGTCAGGGCAGTGAATAAATCTTTAGACA
>NW_025191510.1:0-1144 GCF_004010195.1 Chiloscyllium plagiosum
TATCTATCTACTACCCTTTTCCTTTTAGATGGATATAGTTGTGAATTTGTAATGTACTGATTAAGGAGCCTTGGTGAATATCTGCAGTGCATCTTGTGGATGGTGCAGACTGCATGTCTGAGTGATTGGTTGTGGTGGAATGGATGTTGGTCGATGTTTTATTAGTTGTGTGTTGCTGCTCAATTCAGCTGCTCTGTTCTGGACGCTGTTGAGCTTTTCAGTTTTGTTGCAACTGCACTAAGGAATCCTCAACAAGGTTGTGATTTAAATGTCTCTTGCAACTCAGATGCTGACTAATCTGCTGTGCTTCTCCTGTCCATTGTTTCTTTAACATTGCAATCATCCAGGCGAACAGGAACTATCCCATCATGTCTCATTCTGTATTGTAAAGGAGTAAACAGTTGGTCGGGAAAGAACAAAAGAAAGAGAAGAACATTTGGTCAATGAGTTAAATACCGCTCTCACTCGGAGAGTGAACAGCTGTTAGTGGAGACTGCCTTTGCCAAATTATAGGTGGCGTGTAGTCACAGGCTATGTGTTAGACAGGCTTTAGGGAGTCAAGAAAATCTCTGACTATGTCCCGCTCTTGTGGCCACAATGCTTTTGGCTGCTAAAGTTAGCTTCTCAAAGACATTGTGACTTTCACTGCACCAAAGAAAGACTTTCGTCCCATCTTGCAAATGTCCGTCATGAAGCAACGATCCATTCTCATCCTGTGTTTTTCAGAACTTGGTCTGGATCCTTAAGCGCTGTGGTACTCCAAGTGATCAACGAAATATTTTCCTAATTCCACCACATCCATCGAAATACAGTGACCAAACATGTATTCCCCTCCCCGACCTTGTCCGCCTTCCCCAGGAACCATTCCCTCCGGGGCACAGTGGTGCACTGTGCCTTCTCTCTCAACACCTTCCCCAACAGGCCCCGGAAGCTTTCCCTAAAATCGCGGAATATGTGACTCATCCATTCATAGAACATGAGAACGCGGAGCAAGACTATGCCATACGGGCCTTAGAGACTGCTTCGCCATTCAATAAGATCATGCCTGATCTTTCATTGGACATACATTCACTTAATCAACTTCTGAAGATAATCATTACTTCCTTCATTGTTCAGTCAAAAATCAGCCCTAGCTTAAAAAAAA
>NW_025191510.1:2490-3537 GCF_004010195.1 Chiloscyllium plagiosum
TCGTTGCAGTACACCAAAAGCAAATGAATTCCAGGATGAAGTTTTCCCATCAAGTATCACCCTCTGCCTTCTTTCAGCGAGCTAATTTCTGATCCAAAGCACGAAATACTCCTCAAGACCATACCTCAGTATTTTGTGCTGTCACCTACCATGGCGGAATTTATCAAACGGCTAACTGAAATCCAAACGTGCATTACATGAACGACTTTATCCTCATTTATCTGTTGAGTCACCTGGCGAGTTTTGACAAGATTTGTAGCTCAGGTTTAGCTTTCAGATGAAGATTTGCTCGCTGAGCTGGAAGGCTCATTTCCAGACGTTTCGTTAACCTCTTGGGTAACATCTTCAGTAGGCCTTCGGTCGACCTACTGTTCATGATTTCTGCTTTCCATTTACATGTTTGGGGTTCTTTGGATTGGTCATGTCATTTCCTGTAGTGATTTCATTTCCTGTTCTTTTTCTCAGTGGGTTGTAGATGGGGTCTATCTCGTTGTGCGTTTTGATAGATTTCCGGTTGGAATGCCATGCTTCTCGGATTTCTCGTGTCTGTCTCTGTTTCACTTGTGCTCGGAGGAATGCGTTGTCCAAGTCAAAGTTGTGCCTTTCCATATCTGTATGTAAGGATACCAGTGAGAGAGGGTCACGTCATTTTGTGGCTAAATGATGTTCATATATCCTGGTGTCTCGTGTTCTGCCTATTTGTCCACATGCAAAACCTGATGACATTTACAAAATACCGCGCAAGAACGGGAACAAACTCTACATTAGACAAACAGGACAGTGGACTGAGATAATATATCCATCCTAGGACAAGCCAAACAGATGCATCCAGAAGAATTCCTCAAAGCATGGCATTCTGACAAGAAATCCAACAACAAACACTTCGAGCTCGACGCCATCGACGACCCCCTGAGGAAAAAGAACAGGAATGACATAACCAATGGAAATGACATAATCAACGCAAAGAAACCCACACATATAAATAGAAAGCAGGAATCATGAACAGTGCTTCGGCTGGAGACCCACTGAAATTGTTACCTAGTTGGG
>NW_025191511.1:0-3537 GCF_004010195.1 Chiloscyllium plagiosum
GAGAGAATGTGAGTCTGTGCGTGTGAGTATGAGCGTGAGTGTGTGTGAGAGAGTGTGTGTTTTTGTGCTTGGTACAACGTGTGTCTGTGTGTGCGTGCGTGTGCGTAGGGGTGATGGAATATAAGCCTGTGAGAGTATGTGTGCTTGGGTGTGAGTGTGGGGGATGTATGCGTGCTTGTCTGAGAGAGAACCTGTCTATGAGAGAGAGAGCATGCGTATGAGAGATAGACCATGTGTATGAGAGAGAGGTGTGTGTGTGTATATATATACTGTAGTGGGGTCACCTATAGTGTGACATGAACCTAAAATCCTATTTGAGGCCATCCCCATGGGTACCGAACTTGGCTATCAGCCTCTGCTTGGCCAGTTGGCGTTGGTGCACATCCCGAAGTCGGCCTTGGAGGATGGTCACCTGTAGTGGCGGAATATTCCCCAACTGGGAGGGAGGCCCCTGACTGACGATTGTTGAAGAGTGTCCATTCATCCAATGTTGGAGCGTCTGCCTGGTCTTGCCAATGTCCCATGCGTTGAGCATCCTTGCGTGTCGGGCTACGCAGCAATGCAGAGTCATCAAACAGAGGCTGATCGTCAAGTTCGGTAATCATGATGATGACCTCAACTGGGACTTTGGGTTCATGTCACTGCAGGTACCAACATTACATCATACACTCTCTCTCTCACACACATACACACTCGCATACAAACAGACACATACGCACGCACATACACACTTACATACTCACACACTTACGCAGGCCACTTCTCATACATCCTCTCTCAGCCACACACGCATACATGCCCAACACTCACATCCATGCTCAGCTTCTCACAGGCTTGTAGTCTGTCACACTCACACCACACTGTACCAAACACACACACGCGCAAACTCACACCCTCCCAGTTACACTCGCATGCACATAATCACACACACACTCTCTCTCTCCCACACGTGCACACAGACACACAAACACATGCGTAACTTTATGGGAATACATTCTATTTTTGCGCAAAGAACACACAATCTGTATCTTATGATCCTGCTCCACTAACTACCTGAAGAAAGAGCAGTGCTCTATTGCTTTCAAATATACCTGTTGGACTATAACGAGGTGTTGTGTGATTTTTAACTTTGTCCACCCAAGTCCAACACCGGCTCCTCCACATCATGGCTACTTAATATGGAACGTGGCCAATGCTTTAGTGGTGGTATGTTAGCATGGAGACAGGAGTGTCTGCATCATATAATGAAGAGTGTTCAAATAAATCTTTCCGTTTTCAGGATGCCAGCCTGTAACTAGTGGACTACCATATGTATCAGTGCTGGGGTACCAATATTTATAATTTACACTAATGACTTAGATTATCAAAATGAATGTACAATAAGCCAGTTTGCGATGCCACACGAATCGGAGGGAAGACAAGTGCTGAAGATGATACAAAAAGTCAGCTGAGGTAAATAGGCAGGTCAGAAGAGTGGGCAAAATCTTTCCAAATTAATTCAATATGGAGAAAATAGATAGGAACAGTTGTAAAATGTAAGGTTATGCATCTTGACAGGAGAAATGGAACTGCTTAATATCATTTAAAAGGAGATTGAGTACAGAAATTTACAGAACACAGGGATTTGGGACTCCTCATCGTTGAAAGGGAAAATACTGGCATTTGATTTCAGCTGTTAGTAAAGAAGGCAAATTTAAAGTTTAATGAGTTTCAGTTCAAATGGATTGGTTTACTAATGTATAGGAATTGTGCTAAAACAATACAAACATTCGTCACAGAACATTTAACATATTGTGAACTGTTCTGAGCCCTGCGTTGAAAGAAAGAAATACTGGCATGCGAGACAGTCCACATTTAGCTCTCCAGGCTGATCCCGAGGATGAAGGGACTGTGTTATGAATAGAACTTAAATAATTTGGGCCTGTATACACATTGGAGTATAGACGATTGAGTTGCGAAATTATTGAAACATACCTAATTTTTAGGGGACTTGAGTTAAATCCAGAAAAGGTTGCTTCCCTTTGTGGGAGAGTACAGGACCACAGGATATAATCTTTGATTACAAATTAAAGACAGAAGAGGAAATTTTTCTTTCAGAATGTTGTGAATTTGTGAAATTTCGTGCCGTAGAGTACTGTCGAGGTTGGGTCAATAAATATATTTCAGCTGAAATGGACATATTTTAAATCTGTCATGGAATTAATGTTTATGAGCAAAGACTGAAAAGTGAAGTTGAGGATTTATTAGATCATTCATGATGACATTGAATGGAAGAGCAAGCTACTTCAGCTGAACGATCTACATCTGCTTCAACTCGGTATAGTCTTCTGCCTGATCTTTACTCCCAGTTAGTCTGTTCAGAATGACTGTAGGCCTCATTTAAATATCTCCCTCGGATTCACTTCAGTTCCTGCTCCTCTTGCAAAAAAAAAAAGAAATCTTTGGAACGTGATCAATGACACAGCTGGAAAAAGGATGAGGATTTGAAAAGTGATTTCAGGGAGTTAGGTTGGAAGCTAAAAGGCAGGACGTGCAGAGTAGTAATCTCAGGTTTCGCGCCAGTGCCACGGGCTTGTGAGGCTAGGGACAGGGAATGTCTGCAGCTGAACAAGTGGCTACAGGGCTAGTGTAGGAGGGAGGGCTTCAGATAGGTAGATCATTGGGATACATTCTGGGAAAGGTGGGGCCTGTACATGAAGGGCGGATTGCACCTGAACTGGAGGGGCAGCAATATCCTGGGCAGGAGGTTTGCGAGAGCAGTTTGAGAGGGTTTAAACTCGTTTGGCTGAGAGATGGGAACCAGAGCTACAGATCAGAGGAGACGGTCATTTTTGAATGGGCCAAAATAGAATGCACAGTGTGTCAGGAAGAATACACAGTTAATAAAGAAAAGGGATGGGTTATCTGTTTCAATGCAAAGAGTGTCAGGAAGAAGAGTGATAAACTTAGATCAGGGATCAGTACTTGGAACTGCAATGTTGTGGCCTGAATGGAGACTTGGATTTAACAGGGGCAGGAATGGTGGCTGGATGCTGCACGTTTTAGATCTTTTATAAAGAACAAGAATGGTTATAAAAGAGGAGGGGGATTAGCATTGTTAATGAGAGAGTGCATCACAGCTGCAGAACAGAAGGTTGTTGAGGAGGGTTTGACTACTGAGTCAGTATGGTTCCAAATCAGTAATAAGAAAGGAGCAGTCACTTTATTGGATGTTTCCTTCAGCAAACCTCCGCCCCACCACCCTACCACCTCCAATAGCAGCAGAGGGATGGAAGAACAGATTGGACAGCAGATATTGGAAAGGTGCAGATGTCACCTTTGTTGTTGCTATGGGTGACTTCAACTACCCCAATAATGATTGGAACCTGCTCTGTGCAGGTGGTCTGGATGAAGCCGATTTTGTCAGATGTGTCAAGGAGGGACTCCTGACTCAATATGTAGATAGGCTGACTCGGAGGGAGGACATATTGAATTTGGTGCTTGGCAATGAGCCAGGACTGGTGCCAGATCTCTCGGTGGGAGAGCATTTCGGTGACA
>NW_025191512.1:0-3537 GCF_004010195.1 Chiloscyllium plagiosum
CTATACCAACCTCGACACTGTCCTATCCCCCCAGGTCCAGGAAATACCCACATACGTTCAAGACACCACGTGTGCCCTCCACATCCTCCAACACATACCGTTTCCACGACACCCAACGCCTCATCTTCACCATGGATATCCAATCACTCTCCACCTCCATCCGCCATGGCCAGGCCCTCCAAGTCCTCGGTGTCTTCCTCTCCCGACGTCCCCAACTGTACCCTTCCACCGAGACGCTCATTCATTTGGCCAAACTGGTCCTCACCCTTAACAATTTCTCCTTCGAATGCTCCCACTTCCTCCAGACCAAAGGGGTAGCCATGAGCACCTTTATGGTCACCAGCAATGTCTGTCTTTTTGTTTGCAGCTACGTGTATTTCACCTTTTCCCACCCTACCTCCTGCAAAAATACCATACCATATTCCCAATTCCTCCACCTCCGCTGCACCTGCTCCCAGGAGGACCAGTTCCACCACAGAACACACCAGATGGCCTCCATCTTTAGAGACCGCAATTTCCCTTCCCACGTAGTTAAACATGCCCTCCAATGCATCCCGTCCAAATCCCGCACCTCCACCCTCAGACCCCACCCCTCCAACCGTAACAAGGAAAGAACCCCCACTGTGCTCACCTTCCACCCTACCCATTTTCTCATAAACCAAATCAACTGCCGACATTTACACCACCTCCAAATGGACCCCACTCCCAAGGATATATTTCCCTCCTCACCCCTTTCCACCTTCCAGAAAGACCGTTCCCTCCTTGACTACCTGGTCAGGTCCACGTCCCCCATACCCACCCACCCGCCCTGTCACCTTCCCCTGCCACTGCAGGAATTGCAAAACCTGCGCCCACACCTCGTCTCTCACCTGCATCCAAGGCCATATAGCAGCCTTCCAAATACATTAAAGTTTTACCTGTACATCCACCAGTATCATTTATTGTATCCATTGCTCACGATGCGGTCTCTTCTTCATTGGTGAGACTGGACGCTTTCGAGCTGAGCGCTTTAGATTGGCGAATGTGGTACCACCGTTTAAAACATTTCATCAGAAAAAGCAAGAACAGGTGGACTGGTGAGTCTAACATCAGTGGTGGTAAAAATGATGGAAAGGATTCTGAGACATGGAATTTACACGTGTTTGGAAAGGCAAGTACTGATTAGAGACAGCCAACATGGCTTTGTGCGTGGGAAATCTTGTCTCACTAACTTGATTGAGTTTCTTTTGAAGAAGACAAAATGCGTGGCGTTGGAAAAGCAGAGCAGGTTAAGCTGCATCCACGGAGTAGGATAGTCAACGTTTTGGGCATGAACCCAGGAGCGGGAATTGCAGGAAACATCCCATTAAGTTGCTTCTGAAATGTTTCCAAATCTTGCACATCCTCCTTATAATGCAGTGAAAGAACTGCACGCAATACTCCAAGTGCGGCCACATGAGGGATTTGTATTGCTGCAGCAGTAGTGGGCAAAATGATGGAAAGGAGTCTGAGACACGGGAATTGTTTTGAAAGGCAAGGACTGATTTGGGACAGCCAACATGGCTTTGTGCGTGGGAAATCTTGTCTCACTAACTTGATTGAGTTTCTTTTGAAGAAGACAAAATGCGTGGCGTTGGAAAAGCAGAGCATGTTAAGCTGCATCCACGGAGTAGGATAGTCAACGTTTTGGGCATGAACCCAGGAGCGGGAATTGCAGGAAACATCCCATTAAGTTGCTTCTGAAATGTTTCCAAATCTTGCACATCCTCCTTATAATGCAGTGAAAGAACTGCACGCAATACTCCAAGTGCGGCCACATGAGGGATTTGTATTGCTGCAGCAGTAGTGGGCAAAATGATGGAAAGGAGTCTGAGACACGGGAATTGTTTTGAAAGGCAAGGACTGATTTGGGACAGCCAACATGGCTTTGTGCGTGGGAAATCTTGTCTCACTAACTTGATTTGAGTTTCTTTTGAAGAAGTCAAAGTCTGTGGCGTTGGAAAAGCAGGTTAAGCTGCATCCGTGGAGTAGGATAGTCGACGTTTTGGGCATAAACCCTAGATCGGGAATTGCAGGAAACCTTGCACATCCTTTCTATAATATGGCGACAGAACTGCATGCAATAATTCAAGTGCGGCCACATGAGAGATTTCTACTGCTGCAGCAAGACCTCGTTGCTCCGAAATGCAATCCTTCTAACAATAAATGCTGGCACTCTGTCTGCCTTCATAAACGTCTATCAACCAGCGTGGCATCTTTCAATACATCTGTGTGCAAGGGCTGAGATCCCTCTGCTGATTTGCACGACCAAGACTCTTACATACCGTCCAGTTCTGCACATTCCTTTTGCACTTCCAGAGTGAAATACCTCACACTCCTCTGTATTAAAGTCCATTGTTCACCTCTTGGCCCGGTTCTGCAGCTTATCTATGCCTCTCTGCAACACCCTTCAGCACTATTCACAACTCCACTGGCCTTCGGGTCATCCGCAAAATTACTAACCCATTTTGAAAGCTATCATCTTGATTATTTACAAAAATGACAAACAGCAGTGACCCCAAAACAGATCGTTGCGCTCCACCACTCAGAACTGAACACCACGATGAACATTTCCCATCAACCACCGCCCTCTGTCTTCTTTCAGATAGTCAATTTCTGATCCAAACCACATAATCGCCCTCAATCCAAGAACTCAACATTTCGTGCTTGGCCAACCGAGGGGAACATTATCAAACGCCCAATATATCACATCAACCGGTTCACCCTCATCCACCTGTTTGGGTCCCATAATAAAGAACTCAGTAAGGGTTGTGGGCACGAGCTACCCTTCACAAAACCGTATTTATTATCCTTCATAAACTTATTACATTCTAAATAAGTATAAATCCTATCTCTTTTAACGTTTTCCAATACATTACGACAGCAGAATTGACGCTCAAAAGTGGATAATTACAACGGTTATTTATACTCCTCTTGTTGAACAAGGGCCCATTTCTTATCGTCCAGGCTTCTGACGCTATTACTGTAGACAATAACGACATAAACATCAAAGCAAAGAGTTCTGCAAGCTCCTCCCCGCCTTTCTCGATAATAAAGAGTTCTGCAAGCTCCTCCCCGCCTTTCTCGATAATCCTCGGATAAATACCATTCAGCCCAGGGGACATTTTTATTTTCACACTTCCAAAAATTGCTAACAACTTCTCCTTGTGAACCTCATCTCCATCCAATCTAGTAGCAGGTATCTTAGAATTCTCCTCTCCCACATTGTCTATCATCAGTGTGAACCTCGATGAATAATTTTCATTTATCGCTTCGCCTACCTCCTCGGGCTGCACACAAAATTCCCTACTATTATCGTTGATTGGCCCTAATCTTTCTCTCGTCTTCGTTTATGACTGATATGCCGACATAAAGCTTCAGGGTTTTCTTTGATCCGATGTGCCAACGATTCCTCATGTCAAGTCCTGATTGTTCTTCGCTCTCGCTTTCGCTCATTCCTGGCTCACCTGTAAATCTCAAGCGCCAGAAATGAACCTGCACATCTCAGTCTGACATTAG
>NW_025191513.1:0-3538 GCF_004010195.1 Chiloscyllium plagiosum
CAGAGGGATTGAATTCAAGAGTCGTGAAGTGATACAGGATTTATAAGATTATCAGGGGAATAGATAGAGTAGACAGTCAGAAACATTTTTCCCGGGTACAACAGAGTGTTACAAGGGGACATAAATTTAAGGTGAAGGGTGGAAGGTATAGGGGAGATGTCAGGGGTGGGTTCTTTACCCAGAGAGTGGTGGGGGCATGGAACGCGCTGCCTGTGGGAGTGGTAGAGTCAGAATTTTTGGTGACCTTTAACCGGCAATTGGATAGGTACATGGATGGGTGCTTAAGCTAGGACAAATGTTCGGCACAACATCGTGGGCCGAAGGGCCTGTTCTGTGCTGTATTGTTCGATGTTCTACCTATGTTCTATGACAGACGGTGACACACTGTGACACTCTCTGAGACAGACTGTGACACTTTCTGACTCTCCCAGACTCTCTGAGACAAACTGTGATACTCACTGAGACACACTGTGACACTCTCTGACTCTCTATGAGGCACACTGTGACACTCTCTGACAGACTGTGACACACTGAAACACTATCTGACTCTCTCTGGCACTCTGAGACACACTGTGACACTCTCTGACTCTCTCTGAGACACACTGTTACACTCTCTGAGAGACTGTGACACACTGTGCTTTTCTCTGAGACACACTGTGACAGTCTCTGACTCTCTCTGAGATACAGTATGACATACTGTGAAACTCTCAGAGACACACTGTGACACTCTATGACACTCTCTGAAACTCTCTCTGAAACACTGTGACACTCTCTGATCCTATCTGACACTCTCTGAGACACACTGTGACACTCTCTGACTCTCTCTGAAACACACTGTGACACTCACTGAGGGATTGTGACACTTTCTGACTCTCCCTGAATCTCTGAGACACATTGTGACTCTCTCTGAAACTCTCTATGGCACTCTCTGACACACGCTGAGATACACTGTGACACTCTCTGACTCTCTCTGACACTCTCTCAGACACACTGTAACACTCTCTGACTCTCTCCGAAACACACTGTGACAATCTCTGACACAGGCAGAGACACACTGTGACACTCTCTGACACTCTCCAATACACTGTGACACTCTCTGACACTCTCCAACACACTGTGACACTCTCCGACACTCTCTGAGACATACTCTAACACTTGCTAGCACATCTGAAACACTCTGTGACACTCTCTGACAGACGGTGACACACTGTGACACTCTCTGACACCGACTATGACACTTTCTGACTCTCCCTGACTCTCTGAGACACACTGTGACACTCTCTGACTCTCTCTGACACTCTCTCAGACACACTGTAACACCGACTCTCTCTGACACTTTGAGATGCACTGTGACACTCTCTCATCGTATCTGACACTCTCTGAGACACACTGTGACACTCTCTGACTCTCTCTGAAACACACTGTGATGTTCGCTGACAGATTGTGACACTTTATGACTCTCCCTGAATCTCTGAGACACACTGTGACACTCTCTGAATCTCTCTGAAACTCTGTGGCTCTCTCTGACACTGTTTGAGACACACTGGCACTCGCTGAGACACACTGTGACACTCTGTGACACTCTCTGACTCTATCTGCCACACTAGAACACACTATGTCACTCTGTGCCTCTCTGAGACACACTGTGACACTCTGACACTCTCTGAAACTCTCTGTGGCACTCTCTGACACCGTCTGAAACACACTGTGACACTCTGTGACTCTATCTGCCACACTGGAACACACGGTCTCGCTCTCTGTCACTCTCTGAGAAACACTGTGACCCTCTGACTCTCTCTGAAACTCTCTGTGGCACTCTCTGACACTGTCTAAAACACACTGTGACACTCTCTGACTCTCGCTGACACACACTGTGACACTTTGTGATACTCTGTGACTCTTATTTGCCACACTGGAACACACTATGTCAATCTCTGACCCTCTCTGAGACACACTGTGACACACTCTGACAGACTGCAACACTCTCTGACAGACGGTGACATTTTCTGAGACACTGTGTCACTCTCTGAGACACACTGTGACACTTGCTGTCTCTCTCTGACTCTCTGAGACACACTGTGTCACTCTCTGAGACACACTGTGTTACTCTCTTACTCTCTCTGAGACACAATGTGACTCTCTTTGACACACTGAGATACACTGTGACACACTCGAACAGACTGTGACAATTTCTGAGACACACAATGGCACTCTCTGGCCTACTGTGACACTCTCTGACACACGGTGACATTTTCTGCGACACTGCGACACTCTCTGAGACACACTGTGACACTTTCCGTCTCTCTCTGACTCCCTGAGACACACTGTGACACTCTCTGAGATAGACTGCGACACTCTCTGACTCTCTCTGAGACAGACTGTGACACTAACTGACTCTCTCTGACTCTCTCTGAGGCACAGTATGACATACTGTGATACTCTCTGACTTACTCTGACACTCTCTGAGACCCACTGTGATACAGTCTGACTCTCCAAGACACTCTCTGAGGCATAGTGTGACACACTGAGATACACTGTGCCTCTCTCTAACACTCTCTGAAAAACACTGTGACACTCTCTGACAGACTGTGACAGACTGTGACAATTTCTGAGACACACGATGACACTCTCTGACCTACTGTGACACTCTCTGACACACGCTGACATTTTCTGCGACACTGCGACACTCTCTGAGACACACTGTGACACTTTCCGTCTCTCTCTGAATCCCTGAGACACACTGTGACACTCTCTGACTCTCTCTGAAACTCTCCGTGGCACTCTCTGACACTGTCTAAGACACACTGTGACACTCTCTGACTCTCGCTGACACACTGTGACACTTTGCGATACTCTGTGACTCTTATCTGCCACACTGGAACACACTATGCCACTCTCTGACCCTCTCTGAGTCACATTGTGACACACTCTGACAGACTGCGACACTCTCTGGGACACACTGAGACACTCTCTGACACACTGTGACACTCTGTGACAGACGGTGTCATTTTCTGAGACACTGTGACACTCTCTGAGACACACTATGACACTTGCTGTCTCTCTCTCTGATGTTCTGAGACACTCGGTCACTCTCTGAGACACACTGTGTCACGCTCTGACTCTCTTTGAGACACAATGTGACTCTCTCTGACACACTGAGACACACTGTGACGCTCTCTAACACTCTGTGAGAAACACTGTGACACTCTCTGACAGACTGTGACAATTTCTGAGACACACGATGACACTCTCTGACCTACTGTGACACTCTCTGACACACGGTGACATTTTCTGCCACACTACGACACTCTCTGAGAGATACTGTGACACTTCCTGTCTCTCTCTGTCTCACTGAGACACACTGTGACACTCTCTGAGACACACTGTGACAATCACTGACTCTCTCTGACTCTCTCTGACGCACAGTATGACATACTGTGACACTCTCTGACTTACTCTGACACTCTCTGAGACACAATGTGACACTCGCTCACAGACTGTGACGTCTCTGAACCAAATGCTGACACTCTCTGACACT
>NW_025191514.1:0-3538 GCF_004010195.1 Chiloscyllium plagiosum
CTTGGCTCGAAATGTTAACTCTGATTTCTCTCCACAGATACTGACAGACCTGCTGAGCTTTTCCAGCACTTTCTGGTTTTGTTTCTGATTTAAAGCTTCTGCAGTTCTCTCAGTTTTAGACCCACATTGGAGTCAAGTCCCAGAGAGATGTTCAAATCAAGAGTCAAATGCTACCAAGGAATTACATTTTTCTCTCTCTGTTCTCAATCACACCAGCCCAGGTCCAATAGGTTTTATCCTTCACAACCTATTGACATTTACACCATTTTTGAAGAGGGAGAGACTGAAACTGATTGGAAATAGACACTCGTGGACACCATTAAATCTGCATTTGAAAAGGGCATTTTTGTAGTTCTAATCAAGGTAAACAAATAGATTTTACTTTTACATCATCTCAACAAACATACATAAGGTCAGTGTTAAAAATACAGTGATAGAAGGAAACTGCATTCACAGACACGACAAGTTGCCAAAAGTAGAAGATTAAACACATTAAGTTACTTATAACTAATCAGGACAGAATTATTCTCCTTTGATGAATAGTTTTCCGATTCATACACACAACAGTTAAATAATGTGAAATCCAAACACACATTCTGTGCCAAAGTCTGCCAAAACAAGCATGGTGACCGTGTGCACACGAACTGACTGATGTAAAACGAGTCCCAAACACACACACTGTACTGAGACATCTGTTACAATGTGAACAGCCATGGAATGACATGGCAGGTAATGAAAAATGATACGTTCAAAATGACTTCAATTCATAATGGAGCCATAAAGACATTGAGCACAGGAATAGACCCTTCAGTCCACCAGTCCATGCTGACCAGAATCACAAACTGAACTAGTCCCACCTGCCTACTGCTGGTGCATATCCCTCCAAACCTTTCCTATTCATGTACTTATCTGACTGTCTTATAAATGTTGTAACTGTGCCTGTATCCACCACTACCACAGGAAGTTAATTGCACATGCGAACCACCATCTATGCAAAGAAATTTGCCCCTCATGTCTTTTTATAAATCTCTCTCCCCTCACCTTAAAATATGGTGAAAGTGAGGACTGCAGATGCTGGAGTTTCGAGTCGAGAGTGCGGTGCTGGAAAAGCACAGCAGGTCAGGCAGCATCTGAGGAGCAGGAAACTCGAAGAGACAAAAGCCTGAATTCCCGATGAAGGGCTTTTGCCCGAAATGTCGATTTGCCTGCTCCTCAGATAATGCCAGACCTGCTGTGCTTTTCCAGCACCACACTCTCAACTGTCCCCTTAAAATATGCCCAATAGGCTAGAAACTGCCCCATCCTAGCGGAGTGACACCTACTATTTACCTCATCAGTAACCTTCATTATTTTATAAACCTCTAAGAGGTCACCCCTCCGTCTCCAAAGTTCCAGGGAATATAGCCCCTGCCTATTCAGCCTCTCCCTATACCTCCAATCCTCCCATCTTGACAACATCTTTGTAAATCTTTTATGAACCCTCTCATGTTTCACACCATTCTTCCAGTCAGTGGCATGGTGGCTCTTTGGGTTGCACTGTTGCCTCACAGCGCCAGTGACCCAGGTTTGAAAGCAGCCTCGGGGGGACCGTCTGTGTGGAGCTTGCACATGCTCCCTGTGTGTGCGTGGGTTTCCTCCAGGCGCTCCAGATATGCAGGTTAGGTGAATGGGCCAAGCTAAATTGCCCCTCGTGTTCAAGGATGTGTAGGTTTGTGGCCTCAATCATAGGAAGTGTAGAGTCATAACTCGGGGAATAGGTCTGGTGAGGATACTCTTCAGAGGGTCAGTGTGGACTAGTTGGGTCAAATGGCCTGTTTGTACACTGTAGGGATTCTATGATTATTTGAATAGGAGGGAGATCAGAATTGCACACAATGTTCCAAAAGTGGCATAACCAATGTCCTGTACAGCTGCAACATGACCTCCCAACTCCTATACTCGATGTACTGACCAAGAAAGGCAAGCATATCAAATGTCGTATTCACTATTCTGTCTCCCTGGGACCACACTTTCAAGGACCTATGAAACTACACTCCAAGGTCTGTTTGGTCAGCAACACACCCCAAGACCTTACCATAACTCTGAGATATTAAAGAGTGAATTTGCTCTGCTGACCTGCAAGATACTGAACGCCCCCTGTGTGAGGGTGGTGTGTCTTTGTCTTATCGGTGGAATGTGGGAGGTTTAGGTGGCCATTTCTTTGCCACTCAAGGATGACTTACATTTTCATCCAGAAATCAATTAGAACATTTCAGTTGGAATTTCACTCCTCCCCTACAGGTACAAAACAATGGTTTGCAACTGATTTGACCATTAAGGGATGATTTGTATTGCATTGTTTCTCATGACCCCTAGTAATTGAATCTCCCACTCTGGGGAAGAAGCTACTTGCTATCCCCCCTTTCAAAACCTCTCATGATTTTGTAGCCCTCAATCAGGTCCCCCCCTCAACCTCTGTCTTTCTAATGAAAATAATCCCATTCTCCTCAACCCCTCTTCAAGCTCATGCCCTGCATAACAGGCAGCATCCTGGTGAACCTACCCTGCACTATCTCCAAAGCATCCACATCCCTTTGGTAATGTGGTGACTAGAACTGTTCGCATATTCCAAATGTGACTAAACTAAAGTCAGGTACAACTTTTGGGTGGCACGGTGACTCAGTGGTTAACATTGCTGCCTGACAGCACCAGTGTCCAGCCTCGGGTGACTGTCTGTGTGGAGTTTGCACATTCTCCCCATGTCTGTGTGAGTTTTGTCCCACAGTCTAAAGATGTGCAGGTTAGGGTGGATTGGCCATGCTAAATTGCCCCGAAATGTTAGGTGCATTAGTCAGAGGGAAATGGGTGGGTTACTCTTCGGAGGGTCAGTGTGGACATGTTGTGCCGAAGGGCCTGTTTTCACACTGTAGGGAATCTAATCAACTGTACCATGACCTGTCAACTATTGTACTCAATATCCCATCTGATGAAGGAAAGCATGCTGTATGCCTTCTTGACCACTCTATCAAACTGCATTGCCACTTTCAGGATACAATGGACCTGAATACCCAGACCTCCGTACATCGATTTCCCCCAGGGCTTTTCCACTTACCATACAGTGTTGTTTTGCTCTTCCACATTACATCACCTCGCATTTGACTGAATTGAACTCCATTTGTCATTTTCCCCTCCAATCGATCTCTATTCTGCTGTATTCTCTGACAGTCCTCTTCACTATCTGCTACTCCACCAATCTTAGTGTCATCTGCAAAACTTGCTAATCACACCACCTATTCCTTCCTCCAAATCATTTATGTACATAATATGCATTCAGTCCAGGCAAGTCATCTGCCCTGCAAGATGTCTGTAGTGGGCGTCTAGAACCTGGAGGCTGTAATTGAAAAGAAACAGAGAGACAGTTCAGGAATGAAACCAAAGTTTTCTTTACACAGAAAACGGTGAATCTTTGGAAATCTGTTTCCTGGAGGTTGTAGAAGGCCAGTCTTTGAGTATTGCTAAAGTAGAGATCAATTACCGTTTGATTGTCGATGACTGGAGA
>NW_025191515.1:0-1144 GCF_004010195.1 Chiloscyllium plagiosum
AGTGGTGCTGGAAGAGCACAGCAATTTAGGCAGAATTCCTGTGTCAGTGACTTTGGAGCTGGTTTATATCAGACAGGGGCAGATTGGTGTTAGTGACTGTGGGGGTGGTTTATATCAGACAAGGGGAGATTGGCGTCAGTGTCGGTGCAGCTGGTTTATATCATACAGGGGGCATTGGTGTCAGTGACTGTGGGGCTGGTTTATATTAGACGAGGGAGATTGGTATCACTGACTGTGGGGCTGGTTTATATCAAAACAGGGGAAGATTGGTGTCAGGGACTGTGGGTCATGTTTTATATGAGACAGGAGGAGATTGGTGTCAGTGTCTGTGGGGCTGTTTTTTATCTGACATGTGGAGATTGGTATCCGTGACTGTGGGGCTGGTTTATATCAGACAGGGGGAGATTGGTGTCAATCACTTTGGATTGGTTGATATCTGACAGGGGGAGATTGGTGTCAGTGTCTGTGGGGCGGGTTTATATCAGACAGGGGGAGATTGGTGTCAGTGACTGTGGGGCAGGTTTATATCGGACAAGCTGAGATTGGTGTCAGTGACTGTGGGTCTGGTTTATATCTGACAGGGGGAGATTGGTGCCAGTGTGTGTGAGGCTGGATTATATCAGACAGGAGGAGTTTGGTGTCAGTGACTGTGGGGCTGGTTTATATCAGACAGCAGAGATCGGTGTCAGTCTCTGTGGTTCTGGTTTATATCAGATAGGGGGAAATTTTTGTCAGTGTCCGAGGGGCTGGTTTCTATCTGTGGTGTAAAATTCCAAGCAGTGGAATGTGGTGAAACGGTTAAAAATTATGTCCCAATACATGTGTGAATCTAACCGGAATGGAGGTGTTGCTTCGTCCCGTGTGAATCTTATTACACACCTCCCCGTGTGAATCTTCTTATCTGTATGTAACCAGAATGGAATGTGTTTTTTAGCCTTGCTCTGCTGTTCACATGAATGTTTATATCTGGAAAAGAGTATATCAGCTCCAGTTCGGTGAGTCTGCTCCGGGGTTACATTTACCCCCCGAGCGTGGGTTGTTGGCAACCGCTCTACGAGAACTGACGGCTCCCAGTTCCGGTAACATGTAGAGTGAGTATAAGCCAGACCCGTTGGCTGTGGTGACGCTGCGGGGAATAAAATGC
>NW_025191515.1:1521-3087 GCF_004010195.1 Chiloscyllium plagiosum
GTGGGGCTGTTTTATATCAGACAGGGGGAGATTGGTGTCAGTGTCAGTGGGGCTGGTTTATGTCAGACAGGGGGAGATTAGCGTCAGTGACTGTGGGTCTGGTTTATTTCAGACGGGGGAGATTGTGGTCTGTGTCTGTGGGGCTGGGTTATATCAGACAAGGGGAAATTGGTAAAAACAATGACTGCAGATGTTGGAAACCAGATTCTGGATCAGTGATTCTGGAAGAGCACAGCAATTCAGGCAGCACTCCTGTGTCAGTGACTGTGGGGATGGTTTATATCAGTCATGGGGAGATTCGCGTCAGTGTCTGTGGGGCGGGTTTATATCAGACTGTGGGAGATTGGTGTCAGTGACTGTGGGGCTGGTTTATATCAGACGGGGAGATTGGTGTCAATCAATTTGTTTTGGTTTATATCAGACAGAGGGAGATTGGCGTCAGTGTCTGTGGGGCGGGTTTATATCAGACAAGGGGAGATTGGTGTCAGTGACTGTGGGGCTGGTTTATATCAAACAGGGGGAGATTGGTGTCAGTGACTGTGGGGCTGGTTTATATCAAACAGGGGGAGATTGTTGTCAGTGTCTGTGGGGCTGGTTTATATCAGACAGGGGCAGATTCCTGTCAGTGACAGTGGGGCTGGTTTATATCAGAAAGGGGATATTGGTGTCAGTGTCTGTGGGGCTGGTGTATATCAGACAAGGGGAGATTGGTGTCAGTGACTGTGGGTTGGATTATATCAGGCAGGCAGAGATTGGTGTCAGTGTCTGTGGGTCTGGTGTATATCAGACAAGGGGAGATTGGTGTCAGTGACTGTGGGGCTAGTTTACATCAGACAGGGAGAGATTGGTGTCAGTGACTGTGGGTCTGGCTTATATCAGACAGGCAGAGATTGGTGTCAGTGATTGTCGCTGGAAATGTGTTGCTGGAAGAAGGGCTTATGCCCGAAACGTCGATTCTCCTGTTCCCTGGATGCTGCCTGACCTGCTGCGCTTTTCCAGCAACACATTTCCAGCTCTGATCTCCAGCAACTGCAGACCTCACTTTCTCGTCAGTGACTGTGGGTCTGGTTTACATCAGACAGGGGGAGATTGGTGTCAGTGTGTGTGGGGCTGGTTTATATAAGACAGGAGGAGTTTGGTGTCAGTGAGTGTGGGGCTGGTTATATCAGACAGCAGAGATCGGTGTCAGTCTCTGTGGGTCTGGTTTATATCAGACAGGGGGAAATTGTTGTCAGTGTCCGAGGGGCTGGTTAATATCAGACAGTGGGAGATTGATGTCAGTGACAGTGGGGCTGGTTTATATCAGATAGGCAGAGATTGGTGTCAGTGTCTGTAGGGCTGGTTCATATCAGACAGAGGGAGATTGGTGTCAGTGTCTGTGGGGCTGGTTTATATCAGACTGGGGGAGATTGGTGTCAGTGACTGTGGGGCTGGTTTATATCAGACAGGGGGAGATTGGCGTCTGTCACTGTGGGTTGGTTTATATCAGGCAGGCAGAGATTGGTGTCAGTGTCTGTGGGGCTGGTGTATATCAGACAAGGGGAGATTGGTGTCAGTGACTGTGGG
>NW_025191515.1:3139-3538 GCF_004010195.1 Chiloscyllium plagiosum
ATTCCTGAAGAAGGGCTTATGCCCGAAACGTCGATTCTCCTGTTCCCTGGATGCTGCCTGACCTGCTGCGCTTTTCCAGCAACACATTTCCAGCTCTGATCTCCAGCAACTGCAGACCGCACTTTCTCGTCAGTGACTGTGGGTCTGGTTTATATCAGACAGGGGGAGATTGGTGTCAGTGTGTGTGGGGCTGGTTTATATAAGACAGGAGGAGTTTGGTGTCAGTGAGTGTGGGGCTGGTTATATCAGACAGGCAGAGATTGGTGTCAGTGTCTGTGGGGCTGGTTCATATCAGACAGAGTGAGATTGGTGTCAGTGTCTGTGGGTCTGGTTTATATCAGACAGGGGGAAATTGTTGTCAGTGTCCGAGGGGCTGGTTTATATCAGACAGTGGGAGAT
>NW_025191516.1:0-3538 GCF_004010195.1 Chiloscyllium plagiosum
TGTTGACTGCGGTGAGATTTTTGTTAAATTGCAGTGAGATTCATGTTGACTGTGGTGAGATTTTTGTTAAAATGCAGTGAGATTCTTGTTATACTGCGTTCAGATTCTGTGTGGACTGCATTGAGATTTTTGTTAAAATGCATTGAGTCTCTTGGTGGACTGCGGTGAGATTCATGTTAAACTGTAGTGAGATCCTTGCTATATTGCGGTGTGAATCTTGTTAGACTGCAGTGAGATTCTTGTTAGACTGCGGTGAGATTCTTGTTAGACTGCAGTGAGATTTTTGTTAAATTGTAGTGAGAATCTGGTTAGATGGCAGGGAGATTCTTATTTGATTGCACAGAGATTCATGTTAGACTACAGTGTGATTCTTGTTAGTCTGTGGTGAGATTCTTCTGAGCCTGCAGTGAGATTCTTGTTGAACTGCTTCGAGACTCATTCTGGATTAGTGGTGCTGGAAGAGCACAGCAGTTCAGGCAGCATCCAAGGAGCTGCTGTGATCTTCCAGCATCACTAATCCAGAATCTGGTTTCCAGCATCTGCAGTCATTGTTTTTACCTGCTTCGAGACTCATGTTAGACTGCCGTGTGATTCTTGTTAGATTGTGGTGAGATTCTCGTTGGAATGCGGTGTGATTCTTGTTAGATTGTGGTGAGATTCTTGTTAGACTGCAGTGAGATTCTTGTTGGACTGCAGTCAGATTCTTATTAAACTGTCGTGAGATTCTTGTTAAACTGCGGTGAGTTCCCTGTTAGACTGTGGTGAGAGCCTTATTAAACTGCAGTGAGATTCTTGTTAAACTGCAGTGATATTCTTTCTAGACTGCAGTGAGATTCTTGTTAAAATGCAGTGTGACTCTTGTTAGACTGCAGTGAGATTCTTGTTAACCTGCAGTGAGATTTTTGTTAGACTGCGGTGTGACTCTTAGACTGCAGTGAGATTCTTGTTCGACTGATTCGAGACTCTTGTAAGACTGCGGCGTGATTGTTGTTAGACTGCGGTGCGATTCTTGGTAGACTGCGGTGAGATTCTTTTTTGAATGCGGTGAGTTTGTTGTTAGACTGCAGTGAGATTCTTGTTAGACTGCGGTGAGTTTGTTGTTAGACTGCAGTGAGATTCTTGTTAGACTGTGGTGAGATTCTTGTTAGACTGCGGTGAGATTCTTAGACTGTGGTGAGATTCTTGTTAGACTGCAGCGAGATTCTTGTTAAACAGTAGTGAGATTCTTGTTAGACTGCAGCGAGATTCTTGTTAAACAGTAGTGAGATTCATGTTAGACTGCAGCGAGATTCTTGTTAAACAGTAGTGAGATTCATGTTAGACTGCAGCGAGATTCTTGTTAAACAGTAGTGAGATTCATGTTAGACTGCAGCGAGATTCTTGTTAAACAGTAGTGAGATTCATGTTAGACTGCAGCGAGATTCTTGTTAAACAGTAGTGAGATTCATGTTAGACTCGTGAGATTCTTGTTAAACTGCGGTGAGTTCCCTGTTAGACTGTGGTGAGAGCCTTATTAAACTGCAGTGAGATTCTTGTTAAACTGCGGTGATATTCTTTCTAGACTGTGGTGAGATTCTTGTTAAAATGCAGTGTGACTCTTGTTAGACTGTAGTGAGATTCTTGTAAGACTGCGGCGTGATTGTTGTTAGACTGCGGTGAGATTCTTTTTTGAATGCGGTGAGTTTGTTGTTAGACTGTAGTGAGAGTCTTTTTAAACTGCAGAGAGATTCTTGTTAGACTGTGGTGAGATTCTTTCTAGATTGCGGTGAGATTTTTGTTTGACTGCAGTGAGATACTTGTTAGACTGCAGTGAGATACTTGTTAGACTGCGGTGAGATTCTTGTTAGACTGCAGCGAGATTCTTGTTAAACAGTAGTGAGATTCTTGTTAGACTGCAGTGAGATTCTTGTTAGACTGCAGTGAGATTCTTGTTAGACTGCGGTATGATTCTTGTTAGACTGCGGTATGATTCTTGTTAGACTGCAGTGAGATTCTTGTTAGACTGCGATGAGATTCTTGTTAGACTGTGGTATGATTCTTGTTAGACTGCAGTGAGATTCTTGTTAGACTGCGGTGAGATTCTTGTTAGACTGCGGTGCGATTCTTGTGAGACTGCGGTGAGATTCTTGTTAAACTGCAGTGAGATTCTTGTTGGACTGCGGTGAGCTTCTTGTGAGACTGTGATGAGATTCTTGTTAGACTGCGGTGAGATTCTTGTTAAACTGTGGTCAGATTCTTATTAGACTGCGGTGAAATTCGTGTTAGACTGCAGTGTGATTCTTGTTAGACTGCGGTGAGATTTTTGTGAAAATGCAGTGAGATTCTTGTTAGACCGCGGTGAGATTCTTGTTAGACTGCGGTGAGATTCTTGTTAGACCGCGGTGAGATTCTTGTTAGACTGCGGTGAGATTCTGGTTAGACTGCGGTGAGATTCATGTTAGACTGCGTAGAGATGCTTGTTGACTGCAATGAGATTCATGTTGACTGTGGTGAGATTTTTGTTAAAATGCAGTGAGATTCTTGTTAAACCGTAGTGAGATTCTTGTTAGAGAGCGGTGAGAGTCTTGTTAGACTGCGGTGAGATTTTTGTGTGACTGCAGTGAAATTCTTGTTAGACTACAGTGAGATTCTAGTTTATCTGCAGTGAGGTTCATGTTGACTGCGGTGAGATTTTTGATAAAATGCAGTGAGATTCTTGTTAGACTGCGGTGAGATTCTTGTTAAACTGTAGTGAGTTTCTTGTTAGACTGCAGTGAGATTTTTTGTTAAACTGCGGTGAAATTCCTGTTAAACTGCGTTGAGAATCTTGCTAGGCTGCAATGAGATTCTTGTTTGACTGCAGTGTTATTCCTCTTAGACTGCAGGGAGATTCTTGTTAGATTGCGGTAGGATAATTGTTAAACATTAGTGAGTTTTTTGTGAGACTGCACTGAGATTCTTGTTGGACTGCAGTGAAATTCTTGTGAGACTGCGGAAAGATTCTAGTTAGACTGCGGTGAGATTCTTGTTAGACTGCGGTGAAAATCTTGTTAGACTGTAATGGGATTGTTGCTTGACTGCAGTGAGATTCTTGTTAGACTGTGGTGAGAGTCTTATTAAACTGCAGTGAGATTTTTGTTAAAATGCAGAGCGATTCTTGTTAAACTGTAGTGACATTCTTGTTAGACTGCGGTGTGAATCTTAGACTGCGGTGAGATTCTTGTTAGACTGCGGTAAGTTTATGGAGAAAGTGAACTCTGAAACATTCCGCAAGTAGGCAGCCTGTCTCCCCAATATAGAGGAGGCCACATCGGGTGCAGCGGATGCAGTAAATGATGTGTGTGGATGTGCAGGTGAATTTGTGGCGGATATGGAAGGATCTCTTGGGGCCTTGGAGGGATGTAAGGGGGGAGGTGTGGGCGTAGGATATGTGGAACAGTCCATCTTCCGCAGCTACACTGGAACCACTCCCCACCTTTTCCTCCTCTATATCGATGACTGTATCGGTGCTGCCTCGTGCTCCCTGGAGGAGGTTGAACAGTTCATCCACTTTACCAAC
>NW_025191517.1:0-1311 GCF_004010195.1 Chiloscyllium plagiosum
CGCTCTGCCCTATTAGTCAGAGATAATTCGACCCGTTTTCCCTTCTCACTGTTTAGTATTTACATGCGCAGCCTAATTTTATAATGTAAGCTTTTACAGAAGCAACACCTGTTCCCTTATTCTGCACAATTTTAACCCTATACCTTACAATTCCCCCCTTTTCTTCTTGGCTACTAATTGTTGTCTTCTGCATTTGTCTCATACGTTGCCTTCCAGTTCGCTAGCATCATCCCTGAGACTTCATTTATAGTGGTTAATTCCTTAAGGTCACCCATCCCCTCATTGTTCAAGACATTGAGTCCCTCTGCCTGATTACCTTTAAGAGGCATTTGTTTTGCCAAGGCCGTCTCAATTAGCTGCTGGGTTTACCCCCGTACACAAGGTATGATACAACAGCCAATTGCTGCCAGATCCCTGCTACCACTCTCAGGGAGCTGAGGATAGAGACTACCACGCCTTTCCATTTCCCAAACCATGATTCCAGCCATCTCGTGATTGATGTGTCCACTCCTGAATTCTCAGCCAATTCTTCCACCAAGGTGGTCAATCCTCACAAGGCCCGAGAGATTGACCCATCAGGTGCTGTGTTATTTGGAATAAAGGTACAACAGTTCCCTCCTAACATCACACATACACCCCCTATCTAAGGCCAGTCTGTTTTCCCAGGCCATTCTGCTGTTGCATCAAGTTGCTTGGAAATACCCTTGACTGCATCTCTGGTGTAATCGATGAATCTTTGTTGGTTGTAAAAAAAAATATAATTTATCCAATCCACATTCTTGTTGACTGTTCCCCACTAAAATAGAGCCGATTCCAAACCTGCTGCACTCTGGTTGCGGGCCTTGAACTCATCGGGGAGCCCTCTAGGAACTCCTACAAAGTCGAGGTAAATCCTATCATCAAAGGAAGTATCTAATAACGACCTTTTACTCCTCTCATTCTCTGTTACTACCACCTTCACCTTCTCAAATGCCAAGGTGAATGGGATTGCCAATTGCACAATTGCACATATCCCTCTCCAGTCAGGAGGTAGGGTAGGTCGCAATATTCTGCCTCCACAGTCCCACCAGAGATCCACCCGGTGAACCCGGAGTGCTGAGTAGTTCCCTCCTTTGTTTGTTTCGGTGTCATTCTGAGTTTCTGTACATAACCTCAGCTCCCCCAAGTCTCTAGACCGATTTGTACCCTGTCGGCTTATACACGATATGTGATTCCCGACCGTGGTCAAACACAGGGTGGAGGGGGTGGGATCTTTCAAACCTGTCTTCTGCAAGGGAGGGAACATTAGAGATAGGGATGTACAATTCCTAT
>NW_025191517.1:1689-3538 GCF_004010195.1 Chiloscyllium plagiosum
GGAGGAAACCCACGCAGACACAGGGAGAACATGCAAACTCCACACAGTCAGTCGCCTGAGGCGGGAATTGAACCCGGGTCTCTGGCGCTGTGAGGCAGCAGTGCTAACCACTGTGCTACCGTGCCGCCCACCTTGCGTCCAGTCAGGTCTTAAGAAGGATTTCGGAGGAAGTATACTCCCTCTGATACTTTCCATCTGCGCATTTTACTCGGCTGCAAGCATCAACCTCTTACTTGGGGATGTTCAGACTCAGGGACCGTTAGTAACAAATATGGAGATGACAGCATCGTTTGACAAAATCCCAATACTAAGTAGGCTAATATGGTAACCCTAAGCGTTCCCAGCATCCTACAATAGTATTGAAGGACCGAGAGATTTAACATGCAATACAATATATAGACATCAAAAAGAAACTATCCCGCGTCCGCATAAAAATCAGTTGCTTAAAGTTGTTTGAGTCTGAGTTTCAGTGGTTCTCCCGTCGATTCGGCCGTCCAGACTTCTTTCTTAATCGGGGATTCTACCAGTCCTTTCATCCTGGTGTAGTGAGACCAGCCCTTCTCCACTGTGTGTATCACTGTTTCAGTGTCAGAAGAGCCTGGTACGGTCCCTCCCAATCCGGTTGCAATTTAGTTTCTGTCCATGACTTAATTAGGACCCAATCTCCCGGCTGGATGGGATGAACGGCGAATCCAAGAGGCGGAGTCTGTGCCAGTAATCCTTGTCTCCTAAGAAAAGACAAAGTGGAGGACAAGCACAGGATATACTTCTTTAAGAACAAATCTTTAGTCTCCAGGGTTGGAAATTCCCCTTTCATTCCCAGATAGGGCAGGCCAAACAATATCCCATAAGGGGACAGCTCCATATCTTTCCTTGGGTCCGTTCACACTCGCAAAAGGGCTATAGGTAAACACTTAGTCCAAGGGAGTCTGGTTTCTACGACTAATTTAGATAACTGCTTCTTGAGTGTCTGGTTCATTCTCTCAACCTTTCCTGATGAAGGTGGGTGCCAAGGGGTGTGGAACTCCCAGGAGATACCTAACCCTTCATTACTCCCTGGACTACCCTGGAAGTAAAATGATCCGAATCTATGCATTCCACTATCCCGTATCTGGGGATTATGTGTTCAAGTATTATCTTGGACACCCCACTTGCGGTGGCAGTGGCTAAAGGATACGCCTCCACCCATCCAGATCGGTGATCAACCAATACCAGCATATACCTCAGTCTTCCCACTCGGGGTAATTTGGGATAAGCTACCTGAATGCTCTGAAAGGTCGGAGCCCAGCTCCTCTCCCTCCTGGGACTTGTTTCCGCAATACCTTCTTGTTGATTTTCTTGCATGTTATACATCCCTCACATATCTGTTGAGCTATCGTATAGATCCCTTTGCATCCATACTTCCTTAAAAACAAATCACACATAGCTTGCACTCCCCAGTGACTCCCCTGGTGTAAAACAGCCATAATTTCTCGCATCATCATCTTATTTAGCATCTCCCGGCCATTGGGTAGCATCCAGCGCCCCTCTACTGTCTGTCATCCTCCGAGTTCTTCTAACTCTGTCTCTTCCTTAGCGCTAAATATCGGTCTGCCCCCAGGTTCCTGCACCAACGGTACCAAAATCTATATTGTAGCGGGCTGGGGGTTCAGAACTGCCTCCTTAGCGACTTCATCCGCCAATCTATTTCCCTTTGCTTTGGGATCATTTCCCTGCTGATGTCCATTTATGTGGACTATTGCTATTTCCTTTGGCAACTAAAGGGATTCCAATACTTGCTTTACCAATTCCTCATCAGCCAGTTCTTTACCCCTAATGTTTATCAGTCCCCTCTCCTGCCATATCTTCC
>NW_025191518.1:0-3538 GCF_004010195.1 Chiloscyllium plagiosum
AGTTGGGAGGTCATTTTGCAGTTGTACAGGCCACTGGGTAGGCCACTGTTGGAATATTGTGTGCAATTCTCGTCTCTTCCTATCGGAAAGATGTTGTGAAACTTGAAAGGGTTCAGGAAAGATTTACAAGGATGTTGCCAAGGGTTGGAGGATTTGAGCTACAGGGAGAGATTGGACAGGCTGAGGCTGTTTTCCCTGAAGCGTCGGAGGCTGAGGGGTGACCTTATAGAGGTTTACAAAATTATGAGGGGCATGGATAGGGTAAATAGACAAAGTCTTTTCCCTGAGGTCAGGGAATCCAGAACGAGTGGGCATAGGTTTAGGATGAGAGGGGAAAGATATAAAAGAGACCTAAGGGGCAACTCTTTCACCCAGAGGGTGGTATGTGTATGCAATGAGCTGCCAGAGGAAGTAGTGGAGGCTGGTACAATTGCAACATTTAAGAGGCATTTGGGTGGGTATATGAATAGGAAGGATTTGGAGGGAGATGGGCTGGGTGCTGGCAGGTGGGATTGATTGGGTTTTGGGATATCTGGTTGGACTGAAGGGTCTGTGTCCGTGCTGTACATCTCTATGACTCTATGAATAGATATATCTTGTCATTTGTTTCCTGTCTGTGGGACCTCACCATCTTGTCCGTGAAAGTGACTGCTCTGTGCTCACAACTTTCAATATCCTGAGATGATTAAAAAAAACTGCACCAGCAAGGGTTCTCTCTCCATTATCATGTAAGAGGGGAGCAGTGAGCAAGTGATAATGCATGAGGTAAAAACAATGACTGCAGATGCTGGAAACTAGATTCTGGATCAGTGGTGCTGGAAGAGCACAGCAGTTCAGGCAGCATCCGAGGACAGCAACATTGATCCAGAAGGTGATAATGCACACTGAGCGCAAACACTGAAGCTTCAACTGAAAGGCTTCTGCACCACATTAACCTGCTCCCTGGGCATTTCCTTCCAATGTCTGAGATCAGGCTGGGATGGAGACTGACAGATCACATGGAATCCTTCAGACAAGGTACACAAGGACACAGTCCAGGCTTGCTGCAAACATTGGTCTTCCTTCCATTGAAGGGCAGTGAGTTTGTCAACAACGGTTTCCAGAGCACATCCTCCCTGGAAATATCACAGACTTTCCTGAAATGGAATGAACTAAAAGAAGAGAAGGAAATGGGAAGAATTAACCAGACAAGGGTGAGCATCAAGAGAGGTGGGAGTGTGTGGGAGATTCAGTGCCATGAAAATTCCCAACTGGGTTTCACAAGAAAATCTGAAATTGTTACCAGGATATAACAGGGAGAATGCTCGCTGACATAAACATGCTGAGTGTCAGAGACCCCGAGCTTCCGGTGCCTGACTCTCTATAAGGCATTACAGTCAAGGACTGTTCATGTGTCAATAAAGGGTGACTTGCTCACATGGGGTTATATTATAATCAATGATCGGAGGGGTATAGATTAAAGATAAATAACTGAAGGTTAAGAGGGAACATAAGGAAGCACATTTTCACTCAGAGGGTGGTGACAGTCTGGGGACTCACTACCTGTAAGGGTGGTTGAGGCTAAAACTCTCCCATAACACTGACGTATTTTGATGTGTGGCTGTGATGCCAAGGCATACAGGGCTACGGGCCAAGTACTGGAACATGGAATTAGGATTGTGAGGTGGTTGTTTGACTGGCTTTGGCTCATTGGGCCGAAGGGCCTTGTTCTTGTAGACCTGTTGTAGATGTCTGACTCCGCCAGGACTCCAGAATTGTGGTTGACCCTTACCTGCTATTTGAAAGGCCGAGCAAGCCACTCAGTTTCGGGGCAGTTAGGGATGGGGAACAAATGCTGGTCTTGCCAGTGACACCCGCATTCCAGGAAAGAATAGACAGCCTCAGTGATAACACCGTCATCTGAACCTGCAGGTTTCAAGCCCCACTCCAGAGACTGGAGCACTATCCTGAGACTGGCAAAGGCAAAGATGCCATCTGCTGGATGATCGGTTAAACCACTGCCCTCTCAGGTCGATGTGAATATAAGGGCTTTGTGACCATCTCAGGAAATATCTCCCCAGTGTGCTGATGAATGCTTCTCTTATAACCAATGGCATTAAAACAGATACATAAACAAAATACTGCAAATCTCAAATAGAAGCGTGATGCTGGAGGAAGGCAACAGGTGCAGCCTCTATGGGGAGAGGAGAAGTTCACTTTTTGTTTCATCAAAAAGGCAGCACATTTTAATTTTATTTAATTTTATGTTGTCTTATATTATTTTATTTAAATTTCATTGAAAAAAACGTTTAGCCCACTTGATTGGCACCACATCCACACACACCCATTCCCTCCACACTGACGCTCAGTAACAGCTCTGTGTACTATTTACAAGATGCACTGCAGAGATTCACCAAAAATCCTGAGACAATATCTTCCAAAGCCATGATCACTTAAATCAAGGACAAAGGCAGCAGATACAATGGGAACATCATCCCAGCAAGTTCCCCTCCAAGCCATTCACTAGTTTGACTTGGAATTATAACACTGTTCCTACCTTGTCACTGGGTCAGAATCCTGGAATTCCCTTCCTAAATGCATTGTGGATTTACCTGCAGCACACAGACTGCAGGGATTTAAGAAGGCAGCCAATCACCACCTTGTCCAGGGCAAGTAGACATGGACAGTAAAAAGGCTGGTAAAAGTAAGAGTTAGGACCAGAAAATGAGACTGTGATGTTTCAGTCATTCCTAGACATTGGTGTGACCACATCTCAAATACTGAGGGTAGTTTGGTTTCCTTATTGAAGGAAGAATATAAATGCATTGGAGATGTTTCAGAGGGGTTTTACCCGATTGATCCTTGGAATGAGTGGGCTGTGTGATGAGGAAAGGTTGGAAAGGCTGGCCTTGTTCTCACTGGAGTTGAGAAGAGTGAGGGGTTTTCCTGTCCCACTGTATACTCCAACGCCCATCTGCTTCCCTCACAGGTCATAACCTCCTGCCCTTTACTACACGATGGATTGAACTGTACAGTCCTGAGGCCTATAACTTCCATCTGGAACAAAGTCTCCAGGTATCTTTGCCCCTCCCGAATGTATCATTTTTTTCAACTCAGCCTCCAAGTGGGAGTTCCTGTAGTTTTATACATTCACTACAGATGTATTTACGCTGAATCAGTTCAATTCAATAAATATATTGATCTCACTTACAATGAAAAATATCCAGTCCTTCACTGGACCAGTAATTGTCTTCAATCTCTGTTTTGAAGTTTCAGTAGTTTCCATTTATTAACCTTCCCTAATGGACATGTCCTGAAGCAGTCTATTTAGTCAGTCCCTCATACTAAACAATTCCCAGCTGATCTGCTTACCAGATTCCTATTTTCTTGTTTATCATTTTGTTTCATTCAAACCAAGTGCATGTGCAGGCTCCCAGCAGCTGAAGTGACAGTTCCAAATCAGTTTGGAAAAGTAAACGTAGACTCCTTCCCCGAGTTCACCGAACTCCCACACGGACCAAACCTCCCAGCATTCCCCTCTGTGCTGGCTGCACTCAGT
>NW_025191519.1:0-1687 GCF_004010195.1 Chiloscyllium plagiosum
CGGTGGGAGGTATGTTAGGCCGTGATGGTTACTGCACAGTGGGAGTTATGTTAGGCCGTGATGGTTACTGTACAGTGGGAGCTATGTTGGGCCGTGATGGTTACTGTACACTGGGAGGTATGTTGGAACGTGAAGGTTACTTTACAATGGGGGACATTCGGGCCGCGATAGTTTCTGTACAGTGGGAGGTATGTTGGGCCATGATGGTTACTGTACAGAAGGAGGTATGTCGGGATGTGATGGTTACTGTACGGTGGGAGATATGTCGGGACATAATGGTTACTGAACGGTGGGAGGTATGTCGGGCCGTGATGGTTACTGTACAGTGCGAGATATGTCATGCCGTGTTGGTGACGGTACAGTGGGTGATATGTTGGGCCGTGATGGTTACTGTACAGGGGGAGATATGTCGGGGTGTGATGGTTACTGTACAGTGGGGTTATGTTGGGCAGTGACAGTTACTGTGCAGTGGGAGGTATGTCGGGCCGTGATGGTTACTGTACAGTGGGAGGTATGTTGGGCCGTGATGGTTACTGTATATTGGGAGCTATGTTTGGCCGTAATGGTTACTGTACAGTGGGAGGTATGTTGGAACGTGAAGATTACTTTACACTGGGAGGTATGTTGCGCAGTGATGATTAGTGTACAGTGGGTTGTGTGTCGGGCCGTGATGGTTACTGTACATTGAGTGGTATGTCGGACCGTGATGGTTATTGTATAATGCGAAGCATGTCGGGCCGTGGTGGTTGCTGTACAGTCGGAGGTATGTCGGGCCATGATGGTTACTGGGCAGTGGGAGGTGTATCGGGCCGTGATGGTTACTTATAGTGGAAGGTATGACGGGCCGTGATGGTTACTGCAAAGTGGCAGGTATGTCGGGCCTTGTCGGTTACTGTACAGTGGGATATATGGCGGGCCATGATGTTTACTGTACAGTGGGTGGTATGTCAGGCTGTGATGGTTACTGTACAGTGGGAGGTATGTCAGGCTGTGATGGTTACTGTACAGTGGGAGGTATGTTGGGCCGTGATGGTTAATGTACAGTGGGAGGTATGTCGAGCAGTGATGGTTACTGCACAGTGGGAGGTATGTCGGGCTGTGATGGTTACTGTACAGTGGGAGGCGAGTCGTGCCTTGTCCATTACTGTACAGTGGGAGGTATTCCGCGCCGTGATGGTTAGTGTATAGTGGGAGGTATGTTGGGGTATGATGGTTACAGAACAGTGTGAGGAATGTCTGGGCCGTGATGCGTACAGTACACTGGGTGGTATGTCGGGCCGTGATGGTCAATGTACAGTGGGACATATGTCGTGTCGTGATGGTTACTGTACAGAAGGAGGCATGCATGTCTGTGATGGTTACTGTACAGTGGTAGGTATGTCGGGCTGTGATGGTTACTGTACGGTTGGAGGTATGTCTGAGCCTTGATGGTTACTGTACATTGGGAAGTATGTCGGGTCGTGATGGTTACTGTACAGAAGGAGGTATGCCGGGCCGTGATGGTGACTGTTCAGTGGGAGGTATATTGGGCCGTGATGGTGTCTGTACGGTGGGCGGTATGTTGGGCCGTGATGGTTAGTTTACAGTGATAGGTATGTTGGGCCGTGATGGTTACTGTACAGTAGGAGGTATGTCCATGCCGTGATGGTTACTGTACAGTGGGAGGTATGTCGGGCCGTGATGGTTA
>NW_025191519.1:2813-3538 GCF_004010195.1 Chiloscyllium plagiosum
TGCCTGGCACACAGTTCTGTGCACATCATCCTGCTTCAGACGCAATATCTAACTGTTGCTTGATTGACCTGAGATAAATATACAGCAGGGCACTTTCACATTTTGTATAATGAAGAGTTAATGTCACTTTGTTTCTTACATATTTTAAAATAATCCAAACATCATTGTTTTTCCATTGAAAACAATTGAAGTGAACAATAATTAAAATACCAGAGTACACAGCTAACTATTACACAATTCAGCGACTGTAGTAAAAAGCTAATTCTTGTTTAGATCAGTGAACACACCATCTTTCAGGCAGCAAAGCTGTTGAAAATGACTTTGAGAAAAAAAGCCTGAATTCAGACACAGTGTTTTTGAGCCTCACCATGACCTCCAAAATACTGGCCATCTCCATAATCTGTTCATAGAGATTCCAAACTGGAGCTGGGCTGTTACTCACACAATGCCTCACAACCATATCTTGCAAATATATTTCTTCTGTGTGCAACCTTAGCTCTGTAATTCTGTACCTTTACCTGATCCTGAATGAAGGTGTTATAAAGGTAGTGGGCTCCTGCAGCACGTGGCATCTTACATTGAATCCCTCATAAACGATATCCAGTGTATGTTAGCCCCACATTGTCAGCATCCAAAAAGAATTGTACAGCTCCATTGATGGCCAGTATGATCCCTGCCCAACGACCTTGTGAGTGACTTGAGCTGGAAATCTCGATGGAATTGTT
>NW_025191520.1:0-1007 GCF_004010195.1 Chiloscyllium plagiosum
TGGAGCGAAGTGTGTGTGTGGGTGTGTGTGAGTAACTGTGAGTGTGTGTGTGTGTGCGCGTGTACATATATGTATGTGTGATCCTTGCTGGAGCGAAGAGTGTGTGTGTGTGGAAGCTGTTCTCCTGGGGTGGCTGTGCCTGACTCTCCTGGAGATATGCAGGCTGGCCATCCACCTGCCCGGCTACAGGACAGCAACAAATCCCCTGGTGACCATGCCCTGTCATGGGATTAGGTCCTGGACAGAGAAACATTCCCAGGGCTTCCCAGGTCTGTCCCTCGTAACATTTTGAACAATGTGGTGTATTGAAGTCTGAGAGGTGATCCCATTGCAACTGACAAAATACTGAAAGGGGTGGACAGGGTAGATGTAGTATGATGTTTCCCTTGGTTAGGGAGTCTGGAACCAAGGGGCACAATTTAACACAAAGCAGATGACAAAGAGGTCGGAGATGAGGAGGATTTTCTTTACACCTTTGGAATTGTTTCCCACAGAGGCCTGGGGATACTCCACCTTGGAGCCATGTTTAAGGTAGAGATTGTTAGATTTCTGATGAATAGTGCTGTACAGGGTTATGGGGATGGGGTGCGTAAAGGCATTGAGGATGTTCAATCATCAATGGGCACTCTGAATTAGAACAGACTTGATGGACTGAATGGCCTACTCCTATCCCTACATGCAGACTCAGCCTTGGAGACGTGTGTTTCTCAGTACAACTGGCGAGTTACCACGAGGACATTAATCTTGGAATGGAGTGTTTAAGGGTGGCAGTTAATGAGCATAGAAACAAACTGCATTTCGATCCTATGAGCCACAGAGTCATGGAGATGTACAGCACAAAAACAGACCCTTCGGACCAACCCGTCCATATCGACCAGATATCCCAACCCAATCTAGTCCCACCTGCCAGCACCCGGCCCATATCCCTCCAAACCCTTCCTATTCATATACCCATCCAAATGCCTCTTAAATGTTGCAATTGTACCAGCCTCCACCACTTCCTCTGG
>NW_025191520.1:1650-3538 GCF_004010195.1 Chiloscyllium plagiosum
GACAAAACATCCATCTCAGACAAGCCAAACAGAGACATGCACGAGAATTCCTAGAAGCATGGCATTCCAACCGGAACTCTATCAATAAACACATTTACTTGGATTTCATTTACTACCTCCTGAGTAAAAGTACAGGAAATTACATCGCCATAGGAAATGATGTCGCCATCCCAAGGAAACACAAACATATAAATAGAAAGCAGGCTACACCACCAGTGCTTCATTCGGAGGCTCACTGAAGATGTTACGTAGTATGGTGACGAAACGGTTGAAAACGAACATTCCAGCTCAGCCAGCAAACCCACATCCAGAACCTCAACCTGAGCTACAAATCTTCCCAAAACTCAGTGTTATATATTAGTAAAACACTAATCCTCAGCTGATCCAATATAACTTCACTTATGTTCATCCAATATATATTGGCAAAGGCAAATCCATCAAACCAAACTTTTCCCACGTGGTATCTCCTTTTCAGCCCACGAGAAAGGAACACTCAAAATAATGCAGCTGCAGAGAGAGTCCAAGCTTTTTGGCCCACACACAATGCACGCACATATACACAAACACATACAAACATACACCCACACCCACACACACTTCTACACCCCCCTCCCATACACACACTACTGAACCTGAGGAAATACAAAGAAGTGACCATTTGGTAATTGTCGAGGGATAGACATTGGACAGACACAGCTCTGCTCAGAGGCGGAACCCATTTTGTACACAGCAAGATCCCACTGGGACAAATGACCAGAACACATGCTTGTATCGCTTCGGTTGGTTAATAGTATCAGTGAGTCTGTTTTGATTAACTCGTGTTCTCCTTCTGGAGTGTTTTCCCCACCACTTCTCCAACAAAAGAGTCATTGTACGATTTGTACAGAACAGCCCGTCCTGTCAGACACATGTGTCTCTTTGCTGTGTTGCTGTTATTTTGGTTCTCCGCGAGAGCTCCTCTACATTGTGCTCAAAAACAGGTGAGACCCCTTATCCTCCGAAATCAGTCACAGAAACAAATAGCCCGTTATTAATGGAAGTGTCCCAAACAGCAGCAGAGGCCCGAGGGACGCTCTGGACTGCGAGAGGGGCACCTTTACGATGATGCGTCATACCAATGCCCTCCCAGCTGGGCAAAGATCCCAGAGTTCAATTCTGTGGAAGAGTGGAGATGTTCTATCTCCTTTCTCTCAATCTCCATTCCCCAAATAACCGATCATCTGCTCAATATCACCAGCGTGGCTGCCAAAGGGAAAATGAACAGTTTCGATAAGCCAATGAGACTGGGAGGTGAAAGGTCACACTGGGGCTCCATTTTGGAATGAACGTGTTGAGCCAGAATATCATTTCCAAGCTGTACTGTTCCTTTGCTTCTGGGTTATAGGATCTTGCTGTGCACACCTTGACTTCGCTACAATCGCGACGACACGTAGTAGAGAGTGAGGACTGCAGATGCTGGAAGTTAGAGTTGAGAGTGTGGTGCTGGAAAAGCACAGCAGGTCAGGCAGCATCCGAGGAGCAGGAGAATCGACGTTTCTGGAATATCCTGATGAAGGGCTTCTGCCCGAAACATCGATTCTCCTGCTCCTCGGATGCTGCCTGACCTGCTGCGCTTTTCCAGCACCACACTCTCGAATAGTGACTACACATCAAAAATACAATGTGTACACTTACTGCCACCACATCACAGCAAAGTGATTAACAAGAATGGTTCCATCAATGGGGATTAGTTAATGGTGTCTTGGTCTGTGTCTCACTCACACACGATTCTGCCTTGGAAATACAATACTCTGGATTCACTGTCACTGGATCAGAATTCGGGAACGCCGCCCCCAACAACATTGTGTTCGATCCTACATCCCAAAGACCACAGCAAGGCAGAACACCA
>NW_025191521.1:0-1696 GCF_004010195.1 Chiloscyllium plagiosum
ACTCAGGGAACGCGTCAGGTGAAATATAGAGAAAGTGAAAAGAGAGAGGGGGAGGGAGAGACAGCGAGAGGAGAGATTGGCGAAGACAAGAGGGGGAAAAAGGAAGACTGCTGGAGAAAGGGAGCGGGATAGGGTGAGAGAGAGTGGGAGATAAAAAAGGACATAAATACATGGTAACAGAAGGTGCAAGGTTACGGGTCTCCCTGCCGATTGCTCCCTTGTGATTAAAGTGATGCAATGCCACTGTCTTCTGATTTTCACACACCACTGCACACGGGACGGTGGAGTTTGAAAACCATGAGACTTTAAATCAAGGAGGGAGAGAGAGAGAGAGAGTAGCACACAGCAATATTCACAAATCTCGACAGATGTTGACACAGAAACAGCCGCACACTCACAGTAGCTGGTGTGGAGAGGATTGATTACATTGAAGCTCCTCAAATTGAAAGGTGCTCACATTCACAAATGTATGTATTCCCTGCAAAATGTGGAAAGTATTTGTTTTAGGTTGTTTCCCTGACATTATATAACATTGTGGAGCAGTAGGATCTGTAGGAAAGTTCTTTTTAAATGTCTTTTTGAATTTCCGCTTTCGTTTGGGATAATTTGAGATGGTGGTTCGGGCAATCATATGGTCGTCCTGCAGGATATGGGAGCTCGGGTAGATTTTCAACATTGCCGATGACTACACCTTTGGGAAGTGCACCTAACCGCACCTCCCTGAAGTCTGTGTTAGGGAGCTTGAGCTGGAGCTGAATGCAACTAGAATCATCCAGACGCTGAGTACTTCAGAGTTAAGAGTTTTGTAAGGTGGCCACAATTAAGATGAAGGCAGCTTATAGCCTGGGAGTAGGGAAGGAGTGCAAGGATGCTTTGTGGCCATTCGGCTTGAAAACAAGCATAGAAGTGATTGGCTGGGCGGGAGAGGAGGGTTTGTGATGACTGTTCAGCGGAAAGCAGAAGTACCCAGTTCAGCTGGATACACCTAGGTTTGGGGCACAATGGGAAACAAGACTTTAGTGATATTGATATTTGAGGATGGGAAGAGATTCTGGAGCGGCAAATAGGAATACATTAGGTTGTATTGCTTCCCGGGTGCAAGGTCAGGGATATATCCGAGCGACTGGAGAATGTTCCCAAGGAGGTGATTAAGGAGCCAGAATTTATTATGCACGATGGCACGAATGACATAGGTAGAAACAGGGATGACGTCCTGCAGAGTGATTACAGACAGCTCGGAACAAACGTTAAAAGCCAGGAGCTCCGAGATGGTAATTTCCGGATTACTTCCAGTACTACGTGCTGGTCAGGGTAAGGCAGGGAAAATACTTCAGATGAATGAATGCCTGATGTATTGGTGCAGGGAGCATAGATTCAGATTTGTAGATCATTGGGATGTTTCCGGGGCAGAAATTAGAAGTTGAAGAGGGTGAGTTATGTCTTCATTGCAAGTGGAGCAATAACATGGCGGACAGATTGACTTGTTCTACAAGACGGGGTATAAATGAGTTTGACATATGGTGGGGTTACGTGGTCGTGGTTATCTCTTCAACAGCAGGGAGGCAAATGCAATTGCAGAAATAGATACAGTATTCAAAAACAGTACCTTGAAGAGACAGGTCAGGCTCAAAAACGATATGAATGAGGAATGCCTGTTCGATTAAATTGGACATATTTCAATGCAACAGGACTGACA
>NW_025191521.1:2472-3539 GCF_004010195.1 Chiloscyllium plagiosum
AGGAAGGCGAACGAATTGACTTTCTCTGGAGAATCGATCAGGACAGGTGACTGCTGTGACAGTGCGACCAGGAACCATAGGTCTATAGATTTTTAAATTGTTATGGATAGGGACAAAACTGGTCCAGATATACAAGTTCTAAATTCTGACAATGAGAATATTGATTGAAGTAAGCTGGATCTTGGATTGATTGGACCAGTTTGTTTGCGTGCAAAGAAAAATCTGCAAATGATTTGTCTTTTATTTTGAGATAGATGGATTACACGGGCTATACGTTCCTGCATGCTGAAGGGCAACTTTGGCAATAATAGGGAATCCAAGAATGCAAGTGATATTGAGGCTTTAGCCAGAAGGAACGGAAGATTAGATTAGATTACATTACAGTGTGGAAACAGGCCCTTCGGCCCAACAAGTCCACACCGACCCGCCGAAGCGCAACCTACCCATACCCCTATATTTACCCCTTACCTAACACTACGGGCAATTTAGCATGGCCAATTCACCTGACCTGCACATTTTTGGACCGTGGGAGGAAACCGGAGCACCCGGAGGAAACCCACGCAGACACGGGGAGAATGTGCAAACTCCACACAGTCAGTCGCCTGAGGCGGGAATTGAACTCGGGTCTCTGGTGCTGTGAGGCAGCAGTGTTAACCACTGTGCCACCGTGCCGCCCACATGTATAGATGTATAGATCAGGTCCAGGCAGATGGGATCAAGAGAATCCCTGGAGGTATATAGTGGATTAAAGGAGATTAACGAAGAAGGAAATCTGGTGGGCAAAACAGGAGCACAGGATACACTTGGCTGAGAAGATTGTAGTGAATCCAAACAGATTCTTCGAGCATATTAAAGGAGAAAGAATAACTACAGAACGAATAGGAAGTCTCAAGGGCGAATGTATATGGTTAGAACTGCAAAAGGTTGGGCAAGTTCTCAATAAACGTTCCTCTCTGTGTTTACATGGGGAAAGACATTAAGACTTGGGAATGTGGGAAAGTAAGTGGTGATATATTGGGGATAGTCCATATCAAAGTAGAGAAATTGTTGGAAACATTCGAATGTAT
>NW_025191522.1:0-3539 GCF_004010195.1 Chiloscyllium plagiosum
ATAACACTGATATGATCCACTGCTTGACAGTTAGGCAGAGTGAGACTAAATGTCATCAATAGAGTAAACTGTCCACAAATCATTCCCGATCGAAGTTCATTTTTCATACGAAACATCCTTGCATGAAAATATCGAAATGACCCAGGGAGACCTATAGCCAGAGCGAGATGGAAACTGTCAGTGAAAGCCGTTGTGTGGTTTTGAAATTTAGTTGATGTAATTTTAATACATGGTTATTGGAAAAGTATGTTGCTGTACAGTTGAAGCCCAATAACAATTAGTTACGAGAAACTAGGTTCAAAGTTGGAAATAGTTTTGCTAAATGTTCACTTGTAGAGTTAAGGAAAACATTGATTTTTTAAAATGTACTGGAATTTAGGAGTTCTTTGTCACTCATACTGCGACAAATTCTGAGGCGAGGCCAGCTTCCTGGGTGTTTGGTTTGTTCAGCAGGAGAGTTTATCACCATGTCGAAGCAGTGTCAAGCAAAACAAAGCTGACACAACCATTAACCGCAGAATATCCTGAAATGTTAACAGAATAATCTCAGTGATTCCTATAGGCAGGGACTACTGAACTGCCTTCTCATGCATCATGTGCAACAACGACATTATGTTTTTTTTTCTGTCACTGGCTTTGGGAGTTTGTGGTGGAAGTTGTACGAGAGGATTAACGTTGTCAGCATTCCAGTGATATGTTATCGTTAGTTATTGCTTATCTGCAGTTGATAAATATACATCTGATAAATATCTATCTTCTGATAAATATACATATTTGTTTAATTTAGAAATTAAATCCCTGCATTCTGTACGTGTTTCTGTATTTGTAAACAGATATATATGTATGTGTATATATACATAAACACACACACACGCACACACACATACAGCCAGATCTGATTGCCATTGCAGCAATTACTGAGGCTAATTGCATCTGTGTTAGCCATGTGAATTGGAAAATATGTGAGCTCGGGAACAGGCAACTGCAATTTGCTGATGACAATAAGACAATAACTATCCAAAAGTTCAGAATGTTTGACGACGAGCAGAAGTGCATTGGCATAGTCGGGTCTGGTAATAGGGTCACAGAGATGTACAGCATGGAAACGGACCCTTCAGTCCAACCTTTCCACAGCGACCAGATATCCCAACCCAACATAGTCCCACCTGCCAGCACCCGGCCCATATCACTCCAAATTCTCCTTATTCATATACCCAGCCACATGCCTCATAAATGCTGCAATTGTACCACCCTCTACTACATCCTCTGGCAGCTCATTCCATAGAGGTACCACCCTCTGCGTGAAAACGTTGCCCCTTAGGTCTCTTTTATATCTTTCCCCTCTCACTCTAAACCTATGTACTCTAGTTCTGGACTCCACGACCTCAGGAAAAAGACTTTGTCTATTTATCCTATCCATGCCACTCTTAATTTTGTAAACCTTTATGAGGGCACCCCTCAGCCTCCGACGCTCCAGGGAAAACAGCCCCAGCCTGTTCGGTGTCCACTGCACCTCCAATTTTGGTGTCACCTGCAAACTTACTAACTGTATCTCTTATGTTCGCATCCAAATCATTTATATGAATGACAAAAGGTTGAGGACCCAGCACTGATCCTTGTGGCACTCCACTGGTCAAAGGCCTCGAGTCTGAAAAGCAACCCTCCACGACCACCCTCTGTCTTCTACCTTCGAGCCGGTTCTGAATTCAAATGGTTGGATCTCCTCACCTTGCTAAACAGTCTTCCATGAGGAATATTGTCGACCTCCCTTACTGAAGGACACATAGATCCCGTAAACCACTCTGCCCTCATCAATCCTCTGTTAATTCTTCAAAAAAGAACTCATTCAATTTATGGAGACATAATTTCCCACTCATCACGCCATTGCTGATCATCCATATTAAGTCTTGCATTTCCAAATACATTCAATCCTGTATCTCAGGATGCCGTCCACAACTTTCCCACCGCCGACGTTAGACTCACAGGTCTGCAGTTATCTGGCTTTTCCTTACCTCCTTTCTTAATTAGTGGTATCATATTAGCCAGCCTAGTCTTATGGCACCACAGCTGTGTTTATCGGTGGCACAATTTTCAGCAAGTGATCCATAAATCACTTGACTCACTTTTCACAGAGTTCCGTGGTGCTACCTGATCACGTCACGGGGATTTATTAACTTTTAGCCAGTCCAATACATCCGGCACTTCCTCATCTGTAACACAGTCTTTTTTACTGCAGATAACACTGATATGATCCACTGCTTGATTTTTAGCCCGAGATCTGGAATCAGACGAGTGTCACGACACCCTTATTTGTGCTGCCTGCTCACCGGAGACCAGCACATCAAAATGAGGCCCTGTGACCACCAGCCTGTTCTGTGCCTTCTTGTAGTACATCTGCTGAACAACATCAGATTATCGCAGCTCCGCTTTCTTCACATTGAAACGCAGGGTGATAATATGAACTGTTTTGAAACTTGGAGAGAGCAACTTTGCAGGTGAAGTTTGTGATGGAATCAACGACAGACAGAAGAGTGTCTAAAAGTCAGGTTGTAAGTTTTATAGTCAGCATCACAGGAGGTCCCTGTTTAGGAGTCCGAGTTTGTATCACACAGACCTGGATATAATTCCCACTCATGGAATGAAGTTTTATTTCTCTTTTTGTGAATTATTCTAATGAAAACAAAATTTTGCTTGCATGCAGAGCACACACTCAGATCCTGCCAGAATCAGTCAGTAATTGTTTCCATCCATACATAACGACAAAGGGAGCAGACACACCGTAAACGACCACCGCAAATCCCCCTCCAATCATATCATCTTTAAGAGTTGGAAGTATCTCGCAGATCCTTCAGAGTCGCTGAGCGTAAATCCTGGAACACCACCCCTCTCCCGAAGCGATATAATGGCTGCATAACTGTGCTGAGGAGTTGAAAGCTTCAGGAAAGTAATTCATCCCCTCCATCATTGTGGTAATTCTGGATGTGCAGTGAATCCTATCCCATTGAGTGACGACTGTACTCCAGGAATCCGTTTCGAAAAGTTAACGGTTCCTATCAGACATCTGCAATCGTTTGAATAAGTTGGGAAGTGGACGAAGATAGTGAAATAAAGTGATAGACAATGATGCCTGGGAGGCATAAAGCAGGAAGTGAGCGCCGAACCGGGGCAGAAAAACTCAGTGTTGGTGCCAATGGGTCAGCTTTTACTGCCCGATGTTTATACTTACTTACACATTACACCTAGTCAATTCACCACAATGACCTTGTTCCTCTTGATTTGTAATCTATCTGGGTGTATTAACGAGGTTCATGGGCCCTGACAGGATGAACACATCCTCTTTCTCCTGTCAGTTTAACCAAGTGCCCGTAAGAGGAGATATGTTTTTCTGTACCTTATCAGTGGAGAATTTTCAGCTGTAAACTGCTAGTATTTGAAAATTCGAGGATTGATTGCAATTTTCTGTGAGAAACATTGATCCGAAAACTTATGTCCAAGTACTGTGAGGCATTGGTAAAGCAACTTCACATATGGATGAGCAA
>NW_025191523.1:0-3539 GCF_004010195.1 Chiloscyllium plagiosum
GATGGTGAGTGATTTGAGGGGATGTTGCAGGGAATGGTGTTAACTGTATCTACCACGGTCCTTGGCAGAAGTGGCCTTCGGTTTGGAAGGTTTGTCTACAGTCCATCGGTCAACTTCACAGCTGTAGCTCGTAGATTGTATATATTGCTATCACTTTGTGATGATGTTGGAGGGAATTAATATTTGTGGATTTGATGACAGACAAATGGAGTGAATGTCCTGGATGGTGTCAAACCTACTCAGAGTCAAAACATAGAACACTGAACTGTGCAGCACAATGCAGGCCCTTCGGACCCCAATGTTGTGCCAAACATTTATCTTAATCTAAGATCAAACCATATACAAACCTCTGAAATTGCTGCCGTGCATGTGCTTGACCAGCAGTCGCTTAAATATTTTAATATCTCTAACTTTACTATCAAAGCTAGCAGTGCAGTCCACGCATCAAAAACTCTTTGCGGAAATAACCTACCTCTGATATCTTCCCTTTACTTCCTCCAGTGACCATAAACGTATGACCTCTCCTGAGAGCCGTTTTCCTGGGGAAACGTCTCTGGTTACCTTCCACTTCTTTATCCAAACCATTTATAAAAAAACAACAATCCTTAATCAAAAATCTTTATCCAAACAATCCAAATTCCTATATCTGCGAATATTTTTCAGTACCTTGCTGACCACAGAAGTAAACCTACCGAGACAATAATTTCCAGGTATTTTTCCCTATTTACTTCCCTGAAGAGAAGTACAATATATGCCTCCCTCCAAACATGAAGAACTACTATGGAGAGGTTGGATTCAAAGATCATTGCCAGAGGTGCAGCAATCTCAATCCTCACTTCTCGGAGGAAATGTGGATACATCTGATCCGGCCCTCGAGATTGAATCATACTCATGCTTTCCAGAATTTCCACCATATCCACATGCTTAATATCAATCTGCTCAAGCCCATTGAGCTCTTCCCCAGTATTCTCTCTAACGTCAAGCTCCCTCTCTCTCATGAATACAATGGCAAAAAAAAAAACTCATTTTGCTTCGTCTCTATATTGCCACACTCAGTGCTTAAGTTCCCTCCACTGGCTTGGATCCAGCTTACGCTCTCGCAGCTCATTCTCTTATTCCTAATGTACGTGTGCAAAACATTTGGATTTTTCCAAATCCTTCCCACCAAGGCTTCTTCATGCCCACAACCAGCTTTCCTCAGTCCATTTTTGAGTTTGTTCCTTCCGACCCTGTAATCTTCAAAATTTGCGCCAGATCCCGCTCTTCTGCTCTTGTCATGCAGGGCTCCTTTTCTTTACAATTCCACACCGGTCTCATATGCACAAAGTTATTCAACACAGCAAAAAAATGCTCCACATTTCGGTTGTGCATTTCCGTTAAGCAATTATTCCTAATTTACACTCCATAGGTCCTGTCTAAGAGCAGTAAATCATCCCGACCCCAGATTAAATTCCCTCTCATACAGTCAGTTTCAATTCCTCCCCATGTCGACCGCTAATTTGAGGCATTTGTGCTCTCTGTCACCAAAATGCTCTGCCACCGACATATCTGACACCTGGCCTGGCGAATTGTCTCGCACCAAATCCAATATGGCCTCCCCCAGTCGGCATATCTAATTATAGCTTCAGGAATACTTCCTGTAAACACCTAACAAAATCATCTCCATCCAGATAATCTGCACCACGGATGTTCTAATTAATATTGGGGAATTTCAAATCACCCTTATCAGCAATTCTGTTATATCTGCACATTTCCAGGATCTACTGTCCAATCTGTCCAATGTCTATAGCAGACAAACAATAAAATAACTGTTTCTTCCTTTGTTGTCGGAGCTGCAGTCATCCAGAGAAGTGGAAGTATTCCACCATATCCTTGCCTTTTGTTTAGTTGATGGAAAGTCTTCAGAGATGTTGATAGTGTGCGATTCAGTAATGTGTCGTTTCCCCAACTGTGGAGTTGGGGAAAAGCACCTAAGGATTTTCATTTGAGTTATTTACTGTTACGTGCATATTCTTTGCATATACAGTGAAATGTGTTGTCTCGTGTTCCCACGCTGCAGCACCATCTCAAAACACATTTAATATCACAACATAATATATATATAAAGGAGAAAGAAATGGAGAAATAAAGAAAACCTCCAACTTCATAGTCCTTGCAAAGTACTCCATTATGGACATGCTGGTCAGGCATATGTCCCCTTCTCTATCACCGTCAGAATGAAAGTCGCCCAATCTTTGGCAGCATCTTGACTCAGCTGATGCCTTGGTCAAAAGGAGGCCTTGATGGACCTCAGCAACACAGCTGGCACTGATGTTGTTCGGCATGACATTGGTCCAAACACGATTCTGTTGTTACCACGAGCTGCTTTCGAGATCGCTTACTAATGCAGTCACTGCAGTTGCTGCCGGATCTTGTACTGGGCCGAATCTCCATTGCTGCCTCCATGAATCTGTGATGGCGACCTGCACTGACAGGTACCCAAACTCACCTTCTCCCCATCTCCATGAATCTGTGCTGGATACAGATCATGACAGGAACCCGAAAACACCTTTCCCTTCCCTCCATGAATCTGCGCTGGATAGCGACACTGACAGAACCCAAACTAATCTTCACTCTGCCTCAATTAATCTATGATGGATGCAGTAATGACAGGAAACCAAACTCACCTTTTCTGCCTCCATGAATCTGAGCTGGATACATATACTGACAGGAAACAAACCTCACCTCCGCTCTGCCTCCAAGAACCTCTGCTGGATACAGACACTGACAGAATACTAACCCACCTGCACCCGACCTCCATGAATCTGAGCTGGATGCAGATGCTGCCAAAGTCCCAGAATCACCTGCACAGCTAATTTTGTGAATTTATGATAGAAACAGACATTGCCATGAACAAAACAGAGCTCATCTGTTGCCTGCACGAAACTGTACTGGATCTGGACACTGCCAGGGACCTAGACTCATCACCGCCTGAGCAGCCATGGATTAGCGTCAGGACCGGAGCCATCAGGAACCCAAACTCTCTCGGCTATCTCCGTTGTGAGTCCATGCTGCTCGACACACTCACAGATTTCGTTGCTCTTCACCAAGAGAAAATTAAAATAAACTCCACCAAACTTACAAGTGAACGCAGACAGGACCGAAGAAATAAAATAAAACGAAATGAGAATGAACCCCGACTCCACCACAATCTTACTAGAAGTTTTGGGGATTTACCTTTCCTGTGTAAGGGTAAGTGTCAGCAGAGTTGATGCCTTGAAGTTCAATCACTTCTTCAAACCCTTCCGATGCGGATCCACCATAGCATCCAGAACCCCAACCGGAACAATCAATCAGGTTCTGTTCACTGAGAGAAACCAGGTTTCCATGCCTTTTTGCCCACTGTCCTTCTATGCTACCAGTTGCACTGAAAGCCCAGGAAGAATGACATTGACCCTAGTGTTGACAGAAATGTAACCACATTAAATCATATTGATCTAAAAACGATAGCCAGTTTGCATCTACACTCATTTGGAACACAGTCTCACACTAATGCTCTT
>NW_025191524.1:0-3539 GCF_004010195.1 Chiloscyllium plagiosum
CGTCACACTTTCCCCGTAAAATAGAAAACGAAGAACCATCAATACCCAAAGATGACTTATTTTTAATATCTCGTAATTTTATATTATTCGTACATTGCAACACATACATTACACAGACAACAGCCATGCAAACACGGACTACTACATACTTTTTCATTCTGTTTCTTCCTGTCACCGAATGCCTCCATTTCTCATCCAAGATTAGATATTATGTTGGCGGTTACGATTTATTAGACTGCCACGTGCAAAATTTTTCAAATTAAATGGCTGTAACAACAAGATCCATTCTAACACTCTGGACCTTTCGTCATTATATTTCTCCAAAAACATCAATAACTGATCATCCGTTTAAATGTTTGCCCCAGATGCATCACTGGTAACAAAAAACGTTGAAATGTTGCCAAGCCCACAGCAAACTTAAAATCTCTTCTCAACAGTCGTATATTTTTTCGATAAATGTTCAAATTCGCAGAGAAGTGGCAGATAGTTCTTTCTGTCTTCTCGTCGTCTCCGTGTAAGAGCACAACACTGGCATGCACATCTGCATCGACAGCCAGCTTGAATGGCTTCACATAATTAGGTGTGGCTAATATTGTGGCAGTGGTTAACACAGCTTTCAAGGTGGAAGAAAACCTTCTGGCAACCTGCAATCGAATGAAATGATTTGCCTTTCTTCAGCACGTCAGTCAGTGGAGCAGCCACACTGTTAAAATTTGGTAAGAATTTCCGATGCAATCCACTCAATTCCAAAAATTGACGCACTGCTCTTTTTATTTTTGCGAATGGTACGGGAAGCGCCCCATTTAAGTTTGTTTTTGCATTTCATTGAGCAATTTGTCTATGTCCAATAACATAGCTAAGATTTTGACTTGGGCTTTGGCAAATTCACCTTTGGCTAAGTGTATCACTAAATCATCCCCCAAAGTCGTTCAAACAATTTCATTAAATATTACAAATGTTCCTTGCATGTGTGACTAAAAGTCACCAGATCACCTATGCATACAACACAACTGCGCAATCCGAAATGACCATATTTTTTAAACTTTTAACTGCAGTTGACGCATTTTTCATACCAAACGGCATGACTTAAAACTGATATACTCCATTCGTTGAGACAAAAGCTGAGATTCTCTTCTCTCTTTTGGACAAAGGTACCAGCGAGTAACCTCTGAACAAATCAACTCAGAATTATGAGTTATTTGTCCCACGTTTCCGACACAGTCTTCCGAACAAAAAAATAGAATAGGCAGCAGTCTGTGTAACTGCATTGGCTTTGCCATAATCTACCCATAACTGTTGGCTAGTCTGGGTGAGCGCCAGTCGCTGTAACTCACATTATTTTTGACTGATTAGAACATGTGTTTAATCATATTTTGAATCTGCGCTGACATTTAGGTGGGTTGACCCGTCAGGGTGTTGTTTATTCAGAGCAGCATTTCCTATATCTACATCGTGCCTAATTAGGTTATTACTTCCCAGCTTCGTACGGTATGTCTCTGCATGTGATAGCCAAATCTATTTCAGGACATTTCGATTTTCCGCTGGAAGGTAACTCAATAAGTCATCTCAAAAAGTGAGAACATCTTCGTTCCCGTGTTTAATTCGTGGAATATCCAATTCAGAATGCTTTGAATTTGATTCTTTACTCTGTTTTCTGACATATAACACAGACTCTTTTTGTTTTCCTTCATTATGAACATAACGTTTGGGCATATTCTTACGATCCACTGTGTGATATTTGTTTCTGTCTGGAATCCTTAGCAAATTGTTCATATCACTCAATCTCCTTTCGACTTGATAACTCCATTAAACCTTTATTTCAATGGCTCACTTATCACTGGTAGTAACAATGACACCTTGCTTCCAATAGAAAAATTATGAGTTTTTGACGTCTTGGCTGCTTACCGTTTCATTCTACAATATGATACATTCACATGGCGACTATCCGACCCCCCTATGCTATTTGACCATCTCTTAAAGTTTGGCACATAGTCCAGATATTTGGCTTCTGAATTCTAACTCCATTTCTGCTTATTTAGTTTTATCAGTCTTCATCATTCAAAACTAATTGAAATGGACTAAACTTGGTCGGTTGATTTGGTGAATCTCTGATGGGAAAGAGGAAAAGCAGATTTTTGTTTGTATTCCAATCATCTCGATCGTCATGCCTATAAACCCTGAACGTTTAATGACTGTTGCCACCTTTGTAACGCTCCCTGCCCTCTGGATTGCATACAGCAAATCTGAATTGATTTATTCCTAATCTGTCAATAAATTCCTTGAGTAATTTTGGACTAAATTTGATACTTGCTCTCATTTTAGTTCTATGGTTTTTTTCATATCTTGGGAAAGAAATTGAGTAACGCCTCCACAAACCGTTTAGCTGTGATATTTCACAACGAAATGGCACTGTAAATCTACTGGACACGTCCATTATTTTGTAGCAAATACGATTTTATGTTTCATGTCGTAGTCGGAAGCCACCATTTAAGATACTTATAAAATATTCCTCAAAAGCAGGAAGAGTTCTTGAAGGTATAGATTTTATTCTGCCCCGTCGTTATCGAATTACCTGACATGTATGACGTGCCTGGAAAATGTCACGTACATCCTTGTCTCATACAGGCCAGCATAAATTTCAATATAATCTATCCTGAGTTCTTCCTATCCCAAAAGGACATATTGGTAGTTCATCTGCTTCCCGCAATACCTCCTTTCTTTAATCCACTGGCAATTCGATTTGACCAACTTCTACCCATTTCTCATCGGCGTGAATATGTCTCCATTTCCCTTTTGAGTCATGATATTTATGTTAGTAACAGACCGGGATGCATGTATAATCTCCTTTGATACAATTGGTTTAGTTCCTCATCTTTTTGTTGCAACTGAGTTTATCTTTCCGAACCAGAGATATCAACTTTGATCGGACAAGGTATCTGATAATTTAACTTCACCTGTCTTATCTGTACTCTTTGATCTCTTCTTTTTTAACTGGTGACTTTGTGACCTTCTTAACATACAATCAGAAACATTACCATCATATGCATCCTCTCATATCTCAGTTGCGTGATGTTGCACTTGCTTTTTAACCACTATGGAGAGGACTCCCACTGTGAACCAACCATAACGTTAGCAAGCATAACGCATATTCCTAGAGCTAAGAGTTTGTCCAGTACTCCCACCATAATTTCTGAGTTATTCATTGGACACTGACTTCAGTCTACATCGTTGTCCGCTTCTTGTCTCATTGTGAAAGCCCGTTGCAAGAACGTTTTTCTGGCAATTTCCTTTCTGAGGTGCATATAAAGCTCAAAGATTGAGACGATTCTGTATCTCTTAACATTGTAACCTCATGACGTACTTCTCCTGCCGATGTCAATAAACTTTATCTTCGCAAATATGCGGATTAAGAATATCTGGCATTTCTTGCCTAACCAACGTCCGACTTGGTTGCACATTGTTGTGCAGATTTTGATTTCCATTGTTATTTCTATTGCGACTTCAACAAGTCACTGGCTTATCTTGTTTTCCTACATCTG
>NW_025191525.1:0-1933 GCF_004010195.1 Chiloscyllium plagiosum
TCGAAAACGCAGTTAGCCAGTAACTGTTGCTTCATGCATGTACTTTACACATTATCAACACCAATATCAATGAATTACAACACAACATAGGAGGGGATTTTCACGAGTGCTAGCTCTATTGCAGTGTGTCCTCTCAGACTTTTTTTTTCAAAGTCCCTGAATATTTTAGCTTGAGAGCAATTCAGAACAAAGATAACTGACATGTAGTCATCGACTAATCACCGATCCAGAGGTTACACTGATGTTTTCTATCAATGTTGCAGGCCTGTGAAAGTATCATTGAATTTTGTAGGATAGAAGGAGATCATTTGACACATCGTTTCTGTGCCATGCCCAGAAAGAGCAACCCAGCTCATTCCATGATCTATCCTGGTCTCCGTAGCCTTCTAAACAATCCAATTTCAAGTATTGTTTCAGCTAACTTTGTAACTTCATTTGGGATCCACCTTCAAGAGTTTTCAAGCGACACAATCGAACTTCTAATAACTCTCTAAGGAAAGTAGTTTTTATTTATTTCTCTCATTTCACTATCTCGCTTGCTGACAACCGTGAAATCGTGATTTTCACTTACAAACATTACAACTCGTGGAAGTAGGGCATCTTATTTATGCTGAAATAAATGTGCATAATTTTGCAGTCCACAGTTAAGTCACCAGTTAATCGTATCTGTTTCAAGGAGAATGTATACAATTTATTTTATATTTTCCTGTGTCTAACTCCTCATGTCATTCTCCTAGATTTCTTTTGCACTCTCACCACACTTTTTCACTTTACAGTTAACAACATATCCAGGTAGAACACAATGCGTTATGAATGTGGTCGAATCAAAGTTTCGCAGAGGTGAGGCATTACCTCTTTGATTTTTTTACTCTGTATGTATGTTCCTAAATTCAACAATCCTACAAGCGTTCTTAAGAGCTGTTCCAACTTGACTGGAGTCCTTTACATATACGTGCACTTCAACCCCAAGATCGCTCTTTTCCTGTACTTACTTAAACGTTGCACTATTAATAAAGTGCTCTTTCTCTCTATTTCTTTGTGAGAAACGCATTACCTCACATTCCTCTCCATGTCCGTTGTTCAGCCAAATATCTGCCTTTTTGGCTTACATGCCAATTTCCCTCTGAAGTCATTTAGCATTATCTTACCACTTGACTATTCTCTTTAGATTAGTGCAGTTTGAAAATCTGGAAATTTTGCCCTCAGTACCGGTCTCTAAATCATTTATGTAATCGACAAAAAGGATCCTGAACTGATCAGAGGATGCAACACTTTTCCTTCGAAACCAATCTGAGAAATAGCAACCTAAAACCGGCCTGTGCTTCCGAGCTTTTTGTCAACGTCCTTTTCGCCAATGACCGATCAAGTTTATTCAAATTTGCTAAAACAAACTGGCCAATTGGAAACTTATCTAATGTTTTCGACTGCACTCATCCACTGCCAGTGTCACCTTACTGAACGGAAGTTAAGAGGACTTGCGAACAAATCGTTTTTAAACCAGACCCGTGTCGAGATACGCAAGTTACTAACTTTATGGCACGAAAAATAGAAACGCTTATAACATTTAAGAGTCATTTAGTTTTGCAATTGCTACCTTAAGACATGTAAGACAATAGGACATGTGCTGGAAAATGTAATTGCTTCTGACCAGTGCAAACACGGTGCGCTCTGTAGTTTTTTCTCTGTGTGGTTGATCTCTATAATTCTATGACAAAGAAGGATCTTCTTTTCATCTTGCTGAACGTGCACTGGTTAATGGTGGGGTTCTTAGTAAGGTGGAGGAGCAGAGTGATCTTGGGGTCTATGTTCATAGCTCTTTGAAAGTTGCCACTCAGGTAGATAGAGCTTGTAAGAAGACCTATGGTGTATTAGCGTTCATGAGCAGAGGGATTGAATTCAAGAGTCGTGAAGTGATGTTACAGCTGTACAGGAC
>NW_025191525.1:2290-3539 GCF_004010195.1 Chiloscyllium plagiosum
TGTTCTATGTTCTATGTTCTATGTTGTCAAGATGACACTTTTTGAAAAATATTGCTTTTTTTCAACACGATATGAAAAACTGCTTAATTTCCATCAATATTTAAATTTCATTACCATTCTATGATATGATGCTTTGGAGAGTTCGTGATTTCAGAACAAGAAAGGCATATTTAAAAATACTGTTATGCCTTCAGGAAGGGTGCCCTGAGATCAATTTTGAAAGTTCAAACATCATTAAAGTAACAAACAATTTTGATTTTAGGATTTCGTCTCTTACACCATTCAAATTCTTTAGAAGTTTTGTCAATGGATGTCTAGAAGCTAATATTAATGAGGAGGAAACTGCAGGTTAGACAGATGCAAGTAAAGTCGATGATTGGAGATGCATCTTTGAGCCTAAGTAAGGGAGCGTTATGACTTTGGTTTTGATGACACACTTTTTATTGTAAGTTACATTCTGACAAGAACCATGTGCTCATAGAATGTAAGTTATTTTCAAATTAATGTGATTCAAAGTAATTATAAAGGCCTATTTAACCGTTTGGCTTTTATGTAAAAAACTGAGCTTGGAAGCAGGCTATTCACTCAGTCATGCCTGTGCTGGCAGTCAGTCTAAATATCCAACAGCACACTGGGTCGTGGTTAGCACTGCTACCTCACAACGCCAAGGACCCGGGTTCCAGGCGAGCCTCGGGGAACTGTCTATGTCGTGTTTGCACATTTTCCCCGTCTCTTTGTGGGTTTTCGCTGGGTGCTCCAGTTTCCTCCCACCATACAAGATGTGCAAGTCAGATGAATTGTTTACGCTAAATTGTCCATTGTGTTGCACGGTGTATAGGTTAGGTACATTAGTCAGGAGTAAATATTGCTTTGGCGTGGGTTATACTGTGAGGAATTAGTGTGGACTTGTTGGGCCGAAGGGTCTGTTTCCACACTGTAGGGATTCTATTCTTTCCTCCATTTTGCTGAATTTCATTTTCCTTTCAGGTCATGGTTCCAATTTTTCTGCATGTTGGTATTGAATCCTTCTCACAATATAATCTGGATTACAATGACTATTCTCAGCAGAATTGTTTCATGATAACGTTTCTAATTCTTCTGTCAGTCACCTTAAGTTTGTGTCGTCTGTTTATGATCCCTTCGGCCACTGAAAGCAATTGCCCTTTACTTAATTTGGCCTCACACGTCATGATTTTAAACTCCTCTGTCAAACCTATGTTTAGCTTTTACTGCTGGAAGGAAACCAATG
>NW_025191526.1:0-3539 GCF_004010195.1 Chiloscyllium plagiosum
ATTGAAATTATGATGCTTGATCAATAGTTCCAGTCTGTAGTTTTCCATTTATAATCAGAGACGCATGTTTACGTTCTGATAAACTTATGGCATTACTCCCGCATCCAAGACAGATTGAATGGTTACACTCACTTGATCAACCAGCCTCAAGATTTGTTCCATCAGTCATCCTCACATAACCCATCCAGAAAATGACAGTTTGAATCATTGTTTTGAATTTGAATAAAACAATATTGTATTGAAATGCGTTGGCTGGAGCTCTTTGTTCAGTGACTGTGATTGATGTCAGTCTCCGTGGATCCGAGATGTGTCACTGGAGGGTTTGCCTCTTCTATTAATTAAAGACTTGGTTCAATGTGTTATCCCAGTATGGGCGGGAGCATCAATGACTGGACTAACAGGGATCAGTAGCTCGAGAGTTGGGGGAGGAGAGATCAGAATCTGAGAACATTAGACTGGAATGTTCCGTTAATGGATCAGAATCTGAGAATATTAGACTGGAATATTACAACAACAGACAGTTTATCCTAGGGTCTTTACTCCCCTTCTCAGCCTTGGATATCATTAGCATCACGGAACAAAGATATCCTTTGGATTATTCCTTTGGATGTGTTTACTATCCCATCCTCGCTATAGTTGGTGTTCCTGGTAAGTCATTCCCTCTGACCATTAAACTGAGTTGAACTGAATTGCTATTCATATTCAAATTTTAAAATTTGGAAGTCATCATTTTCAGATCCAGTCAAACATTTTATTCCTTACTGATTATAACTCGCAAATTGCCATTCACTACTTACTCAACAATACCCGAGGAGAAACCAGACTGTTCTTAAACTCCATTATCTATTTTCTCCATTCAGATTTACATTTCTACATATTCTCCCCACTCACCAATCCTGCCCAAGACCACAATCAGGATATTTCAGTCTCCTTCTCAGGCTCAACGCAACTGCTGAATAATCCATCGTTTGTGCCTTTGGTAAATCCAGATATAACCGTTTCAAGTCCCTTCTAACTATGCTTACGTCACAAAATATTTGCAGTTTAGATGGTTAGTTTGTTCTGTCCACAGAAACTGTCAGATGGACAGACTGTGCATCTGACTGTACTCATAATCAAGCGGCACAGAATAATAATCTTTTGGTGTCTCATGAAGGAAGATGATGGAAAGCAAATGAAATCATCTCCATTAGTTTTAAACAGAAGCATATCTGTTTTCCTCATGTCCTTTAGAGAAGGCAATGGGTTATCCTTCCATGTTCAGGTCTCTGTGTGACTGCAAACCCACAGCAATGTTGTTTACTCTTTATTATCCTGTGCAACAGCTGAATCAGCCACTCAGTTCAAGATCGATATAACATACTGGCTTGACCAAGGCTGCACACATTCCGTGAGAGCAGAACAAAAGGAAAGCTCGCTCCCTTCCTCTGTCTGATTTCCATGTTCCAGCAAGTAATTTCCATTCAGGTAGGTGACCATTCCCTGTTTCGAGTGAATTCTTTCTGATTGAGTCTCCCTCTGAACGTGATATACATCTCCATCGACACCTCTGGTGATGACTGACGCAAAGATGTAAGAAACTTCAAAATTCCACATCATTCGCAGTGTAGAGAGAAGGAATGGCTTTTTATACCACAGGAAAGAAGCTGAGACTGCTAAGTGAGGGGACAGAATTATTGTGATCAACCCTAGAGTGTTGTTGAGATAGTATTTGGGGTATTGTGCACAGATTTTCTTTCCTTCATCACGAATAATCCTCTTGGCAGAATGAGTGTAAAGGAGTTTCACCAGACTAATTGTTGGGATGATTGTACCATCGGGAGTGCATGAGGATTAATCGATAGCGCTTTGAACAATAAGAGGTGATTGCATTGAACCTTAAGGTGATGGACAGTCACTCATTATATTCCAAACGGAACTAATGATTAATTCCATGTTTTTTTTAACTTGGTTTACATGATTCTCGATGGCTTAAAAGACTCTGATAACGTTCCTCTCACTCCACGCCACTCCCCATTTCGATTGAGAGAGAGAGAGAGTGACAGTCTTTTACTAAACTCTTCCAACTTTCATACAGTGCATTTGGTGTGTGATGATACATAGAACTTCACGTTATCCACCATCGTGACGGGAGCCACAATACCTTCATTCTAAATCGGTTAACTATCACCACCAGCTTCTGACCCCCACGGAAAACATGGATCTGTCTTCTTGGAGATGGAAGATGCCTGATTGAGGCTTGGCACAAAACATTTGACTTCCTTTCTCACTTCCGGCAAAACACATTAAAGAATCATTTGTTCCACAGGCAATGGAGCCACGAAGAACATTGTGAGCAGTCTATGAGTGCAGTCTCTGCTCCATTAGTCTTCCAGGATGAAGCATCAATGACACCTTCCTTTTCCTGTGTAAGTGTCTCGAGGGGTGAATAGTCTCCTCCAGGTTCCATAGAACAGGTTTAGGGGTCTTACTGGACTCTGCCCGTTCCTGTTTAACAGCTCAATGTACTGACCAGACGCCTCCTCTTCCTGTGGAACAGGCAGGAGGATTGAATGGACTGTCCCACTTCTACTTCAGTCATTTCGATGGGCTGAGTGGTTTCCACATATCCATGTAACCAGCTCGAGTTGCTGAATGAGCTCCTTTTTTAACTGTGGAAATGTGCAGTGTCTGGAGCACTGTTACATGAATGTTACCGACACTTTAACAGCACAAACCTGAATATTGTTTGGGTCTTGCTGAATATAGACACAGACTAGTTCAGGAACTGAGTGGGGACAAAATGTTCTGAATGTTGTGTGATCTTCAGTGATCACCCTGCTTCTGATCTTGGGATAGATGGGGGGCGCCGGAATGGGGGCACATAGACGTTGACGAAGGAGATGAAGATGTTTGTGCTGAGGAAGTTAATCTGAGGATCTCCTGAAGAGATGTCCCAGGACTGAGAGGATTGTAGGCCACCGACCACAAACATTTTCCTTTGTGCTCTGAAATACCCCAAACAGTGGGGAGGTTAGACCTGATTCTCATTAAGCTCAGATAGGTAGGTGGAGGCGTCTTTCAAAACCAGCCTGGATTTCCAAATAACATATTCCAATCCGTACCAATCTGTGTTTCACAGTTGTGACAGCAGGAGCTATGAGAGGCTGAATGCACCATAGTAACACGGGACTGTGGAGCAAGAGTGGGTCATCAGACACTTTGTCACTGCTCTACCATGCACTATGATCTGATTACGGTCTCAGCAGCACTTTTCTGTCATTGCACCATTTCCCGACATTCATTTGTCTTTCAAATGTCTTACATAGACAATTTTGAACAAATGGAAATATCCAGGCATCACAGTCTTCTGTGGAAGGGAATTCACACTTTAACAACCCTTTGAGAATCTCTTGTTCATGGTCTGACCAATGTTGGAGGGTCACTCATGTCTTTTCCCGAGCCTCTATTGGTGAAAGCAAATTTTAAATGTAGCCAGTTGAGTGCTGTGTCCAATGATATCGGTCTCGGACTGGGCAATTTTCTAGAAACATCTCAGA
>NW_025191527.1:0-725 GCF_004010195.1 Chiloscyllium plagiosum
GTGCTGCACAATGTGAGTTGCTGCACAGTGTGAAGGAGCTGCACAGTGTGAGGTGCTGCAGAGTGTGAAGGTGCTGCACAGTGTGAAGGTGCTGCACAGTGTGAGGTGCTGTGTAGTGTGAGTTGCTGCACAGTGTGAGGTGCAGCACAGTGTGAAGGTGCTGAACAGTGTGAGGTGCTGTATAGTGTGAGTTGCTGCACAGTGTGAGGTGCTGCACAGTGTGAGGTGCTGCACAGTGTGTAGGTGCTGAACAGTGTGAGGTGCTGCACAGTGTGAAGGTGCTACACAGTTTGAGGTGCTGCACGATGTGAGTTGCTGCACAGTGTGATGGTGCTGCACAGTGTGAGGTGCTGCACAGTGTGTGTTGCTGCACAGTGTGAAGGTGCTGCACAGTGTGATCGTGCTGCACAGTGCGAGGGGCTGTATAGTGTGTGTTGCTGCACAGTGTGAGGTGCTGCACAGTGTGATCGTGCTGCACAGTGCGAGGGGCTGCACCGTGTGCGTTGCTGAACAGTGTGAGGTGCTGCACAGTGTGATGGTGCTGCACAGTGTGTTCGTGCTGCACAGTGCGAGGGGCTGCACAGTGTGAAGGTGCTGCACAGTGTGCGTTGCTGAACAGTGTGAGCTGCTACACAGTGTGAGTTGCTGCACAGTGTGATGGCGCTGCACAGTGTGAGGTGCTGAACAGTGTGAGGTGCTGCACAGTGTTCGGTGCTGCACAGTGT
>NW_025191527.1:733-3539 GCF_004010195.1 Chiloscyllium plagiosum
GTGCTGCACAGTGTGATCGTGCTGCACAGTGTGAGGTGCTGCACAGTGTGCGTTGCTGCACAGTGTGATGGTGCTGCACAGTGTGAGTTGCTGCACAGTGTGTGGGGCTGAACAGTGTGGTGTGCTGCACAGTGTGGGGTGCTGCACAGTGTTCGGTGCTGCACAGTGTGAAGGTGCTGCACAGTGTGAAGGTGCTGCACAGTGTGAGTTGCTGCACAGTGTGAAGGTGCTGCACAGTGTGAGATGCTGCACAGTGTGAGTTGCTGCACAGTGTGAGTGGCTGCACAGTGTTATGGTGCTGCACAGTGTGAGGTGCTGCACAGTGTGAAGGTGCTACACAGTGTGTGGTGCTGAACAGTATGAGGTGCTGCACAGTGTGAAGGTGCAGCACAGTCAGAGGAATGCCCTGCACAATATTAGGTGCTGCACAGTGTGAGGTGCTGCACAGAGTGAGGTTCTGCACAGACTGAGGTGCTGTACAGTGTGATGGTGCGACACAGTGTGAGTTGCTGCACAGTGTGAAAGTGTTGCTCAGTTTGAAGGTGCTGCACAGTGGGAAGGTGCTGCACATTGTGAGTTGCTGCACAGTGTGAAGGTGTTGCTCAGTGTGAAGGTGCTGCACAGTGTGGAGTTGCTGCACAGTGTGAAGGTGCTGCATAGTGTGAGTTGCTGCACAGTGTGAAGGTGCTGCACAGTGTGAAGGTTTTGCACAGTATTAGGTGCTGCACAGCGAAAAGATGCTGCACATTTTGAAGGTGCTGCACAGTGTGAAGGTGCTGCACAGTATTAGGTGCTTCACAGTGTGAAGGTGCTGCACAGTGTGAGTTGCTGCACAGTGTGAAGGTGTTGCACAGTGTGATGTGCTGTACAGCGAAAAGATGCTGCACATTTTGAAGGTGCTGCACTGTGTGAAGGTGCTGCACAGTGTGAAGGTGCTGCACAGCGTGAAGGTGTTGCACAGTATTAGGTGCTGCACAGTGTGAAGGTGTTGCACAGTATTAGGTGCTGCACAGTGTGAAGGTGCTGCACAGTGTGAGTTGCTGCACAGTGTGAAGGTGTTGCACAGTGTGATGTGCTACACAGCGAAAAGATGCTGCACATTTTGAAGGTGCTGCACAGTGTGATGGTGCTGCACAGTATTAGGTGCTGCACAGTGTGAAGGTTTTGCAAAATATTAGGTGCTGCACAGCGAAAAGATGCTGCACATTTTGAAGGTGCTGCACAGTGTGAAGGTGCTGCACAGTGTGAAGGTGCTGCACAGCGTGAAGGTGTTGCACATTATTAGGTGCTGCACAGTGTGAAGGTGTTGCACAGTATTAGGTGCTGCACAGTGTGAAGGTGCTGCACAGTGTGAGTTGCTGCACAGTGTGAGTTGCTGCACAGTGTGAAGGTGTTGCACAATGTGATGTGCTGCACAGCGAAAAGATGCTGCACATTTCGAAGGTGCTGCACAGTGTGATGGTGCTGCACAGTGTGAAGGTGCTGCACAGCGTGAAGGTGTTGCACAGTATTAGGTGCTGCACAGTGGGAAGGTGCTGCACATTGTGAGTTGCTGCACAGTGTGAGTTGCTGCACAGTGTGAAAGTGTTGCACAGTGTGAGGTGCTGCACAGTGTGAAGGTGCTGCACAGTGTGAAGGTGCTGCACAGTGTGAGTTGCTGCACAGTGTGATGGTGCTACACAGTGTGAGGTGCTGAACAGTGTGAGGTGCTGCACAGTGTGAATGTGCTGCACAGTATGAGGTGTTGCACAGTGTGAAATTGCTAGACAGTGTGAGGTGCTGCACAGTGTGAGTTGCTGCACAGTGTGAAATTGCTACACAGTGCGAGGTACTGCACAGTGTGAGGTGCTGCACAGTCATGGGAATGTCCTGCACAATGTGAAGTGCTGCAAAGTGTGAAGGTGCTGCACAGTGTGAGGTGCTGCACAGGGTGATGGTGCTGCACAGTGTGAAGGTGCTGCACAGTGTGAGGTGCTGCTCAGAGTGAGGTGCTGCACAGTGTGAGGTGCTGCACAGTATGAGGTGCTGCACAGTGTGATCGTGCTGCACAGTGTGAGGGGCTGCACAGTGTGCGTTGCTGAACAGTGTGAGGTGCTGCACAGTGTGAGGTGCTGTATAGTGTGAGTTGCTGCACAGTGTGAGCTGCTGCACAGTGTGATCGTGCTGCACAGTGTGAGGGGCTGCACAGTGTGCGTTGCTGAACAGTGTGAGGTGCTGCACAGTGTGAGTTGCTGCACAGTGTGATAGTGCTGCACAATGTGATGTGCTGAATAGTGTGAGGTGCTGCACAGTGTGAGGTGCTGGACAGTGTGAAGGTGCTGCAGAGTGTGAAGGTGCTGCACAGTGTGAGGTGCTGCACAGTGTGAGTTGCTGAACAGTGTGAGTTGCTGCACAGTGTGAGTGGCTGCACAGTGTGAAGGTGCTGCACAGTGTGAAGGTGCTGCGCAGTGTGTAGGTGCTGCACAGTGTGAAAGTGCTGCACAGTGTGAGGTGCTGCACAGTGTGAAGTTGCTGCACAGTATGAGATGCTGCACAGTGTGGAGGTGCTACACAGTGTGAGTGGCTGCACAGTGTGATGGTGCTGCAAAGTGCGAAGGTGCAGCACAGTGTGAGTTGCTGCACAGTGTGAAGGTGCTGCACACTCAGAGGAATGCCCTGCACAATATTAGGTGCTGCACAGTGTGAGGTTCTGCACAGAGTGAGTTGCTGCACAGTGTGAGGTGCTGTACAGTGTGAGGTGCTGCACAGTGTGATGGTGCGACACAGTGTCAGTTGCTGCACAGTGTGAAAGTGTTGCTCAGTGTGA
>NW_025191528.1:0-3539 GCF_004010195.1 Chiloscyllium plagiosum
GTTGGACTATAACCTGGAGTTGTGTAATTTTTTTAACTAAAATCATTTATATAAATGATGAAAAGCAGTGGACTCAGCAGTGATCCTTGTAGCACATCAGTTGTCACAGGCCTCCAGTCTGAAAAGCATCCCTCCACCATCACCCTCTGTCTTCTACCTTCAAACAAATTCTGTATCCAAATGGTTGGTTCTCCCTGTATTCCATGTGATCCAATCTTGCTAACCAATCTCCCATGGGAAACCTTGTCAAACACCTTATTGAAAGCCATATGGATCACACCCATAACTTTGCCCTCATCAGTCCTCTTCCTTATCAATTAAAAAAAACTCAGTCGAGTTAGTAATACATAGTTTCCTACGCAGAAAGCCATGTTGACTACCCCTAAGCAATACTGACCTTTCAAAAAGATGTAAATCCTGTCTCTCACAATCCCCTCAACTGTTTGCCTACTGCCGATGTTACGCACACTGTTCAATAGTTCCCTGGCTTTTCCTTACCAACTTTCTTCAATAGTGGCACCACATTAGCCAGCCTCCAGTCTTTTTGCACTTCATCTGTGACTATTGATGATACAAATAACTCAGCAAGGGGCCCAACAATCACTTCCCTAGCTTATCACCGTGTTCGAGGGTACACCTGATCATGTGCTTGTGCTTTATCCACCTTTTCTATTTAAAAACATTCAGTAGCACCTCCTCTGTATTATGGACATTTTTTAAGATGTCACCATTTGTTTCCCCACGTTCTATATCTTCCATTTCCTTCTCCTCAATAAGCACTCGCAAAGTATCTTCCACATTTTGTGTTGTTCCACACATAGGCTGCCTTGTTAATCTTTGCTGGGCCATATTCTTTCCCTGGTTAGCCTTTTGATCTTCATGTATTTATAAAATCTATTTGAATTCTCCTTAAACTATTTGCCAAAGCTATGTTATGTCCCTTTTTTACCCTCCTGATTTCCTTCTTAAGTATATCTCTACTGCCTTTATACTCTTTGGAGGATTCACTCAAACTCTGCTGTATTTAACTAACATATGCTTCCTTCTTATTTGGACCAAAACCTCAACTTCTTTTCTCATGCAGCATTTCCCACACCTACCAGTCATGTTTTTCTCCCTAACAGGAACATACTGTCTCTGGACCCTCCTTTTGTCATTTTTGAAGGCTTCCCATTTTTCAGTCATCCCTTCTCAAGTGAACATCTGCCCTCAGTCAACTTTTGAAAGTTTTTGCACAACACTCTCAAAATTGGCCTTCCTCCAAATTAGAAATTTAACTTTTAGATCTGGTCTATCCTTTTCCATCACAGTTTTAAAACTAATAAAATTATGTTGTTGGCCCCAAAGTGCTCCCCCACTGACACATCATTATATCCCAAGAGTAGGTCAAGTTTTGCACCTTGTCTCGAAAGTACATTCACATACTGAATCAGAAAATCTTCTTGTACACACTTAAGAAATTTCTGTCTGTCTAAACCATTAACAATATGGCAGTCCTAATCTATGTTTGGAATGTTAAAATCCCTCAGCATAACCACACCATTCTTCCTGCTGATTTAAGATCTGACAAATATGTTTCTCAATTTCCTGATGACTGTTGTGGTGTCTACAGTTCAATCCCAATAAGGTGATCAAACCCTTTCTTATTTCTCAGTTCCACCCAAATAATTTCCATGGATATAAGCCCAGGAATATCCACCCTTAGTAAAGGTGTGAGCTTATCTCTTACCAAACATGTCACTCCCCACTTTCTCTTGCTGACCCCTCCTCCCATCCTTCCTATAGTATTTAATTCCTGGAACATTAAGCTGCTAGTTGTGTCATCCCTAAGCCATGTCTCTAATTGCTATGATATCCCAATTCCAATCCCATTTTCCTAACCATGTCCTGGGTTCATCCTCCTTCCCTGTTAGACCTCTTGCATTGAAATAAATGCAATTTAAGTTATCAATCCTATCTCATTCTCTGCTATGTACCTGTCTGGCCTTGGTGTTTGACTTACCGACTACCAGCCTCAGATTGACATCTTTGTTCACTATCTCCCTGGTTTTGACTGACCTCCCCCCACCTCCACACCTTACCAGTTTAATCCCTCCCCAGCAGCTCAAGAAAATATCCCTACCAATATATTAGATCCATTCCAATTCAGGTACAATGCTTCCTTTTTATACTGGTCATTTCTTCCCCAGAAGAGATTCCAATGATCCAAAAATGGGAGCACCTCTCCCCTGCACCAGTTCCTGAGTCTGGCATGCCTCTGCTCTATCATCCTATTCCTTCCCTCAGTCACTCGTAGCAGCGGGAGTAATCTAGATATTACTACCGGAGCGGACCTCCTTTCTAAATTCTTGCCTCTCTTCCTTATTCTTCCTTCGGATTCTCATCCCTTTCCCTTCCTGTGTAGTTAGTTCCAATGTGTAAGCCCCTTGGTGAATATCCTGCACTCTCTCCGAGATATCCTTGATCCTGACACCAGGGAGGCAACACATTATTCTGATTTCTCGCTGTCGGCCGGAGAGACGTCTGTCTGTGCCGCTGACAAAGAGATTCGAGTTTTGCAATTTGTAAAAGGTGGACCTTCCAAATTGCGACTACTTCCATCTAAAAGGATAAAGGCAGCTGATGTCAGGGAACACCGCCTTGATGTCGGACAAGTTCCCCTCCAAGGCACTCATCATGCTGACTTGGAAATAAAACCACTTTCTTCCACTGTCACTGGATCAAGACCCTGGAACACCGTGTTCATGGCATTGTGGGCAGCACATGGACAACAGCTGTTCCAGAAGGTGGCTCAACACCGCCTTCTCAAGGGATGGAGAATAAATGGTAGGGTCAGCCAGCGACATCCACGTTCCAGGAGTGAATAAACAAAAACAGCTGGGGTCTCTCGTTGTGGCAGACAATACATCACAAGGTTTATGTCTGCAGCATACATGACACTAAAATCTGTCATCCACGAGAAATAAGTAGAGTCCCAGAGATGTTGTTGCACACCTAGTCTGACTTTTGCACATGCCTCCTGACCCAGAAATAAGCTCAGACACTGTGACGCAAGACTCTCTCCATCAGTTATTTTCTGCCTTCGTAAGAATGTTCCACTTATTCCATCTGTATGTTACTTTGGGCAAGGAGTTAATGTTTGTGGATGAGGGATCAGCAGGATTAAATACCACAGTTAACATTCGATCTGACCATATGATAGCGAATGGGGGAGCACAGGAAATGGGCCGAGTGGCCGCCAGTTTCCCCGCCCCCTGATCAGATTGTGAGAGAGCCGGAGGGAGGAGTTATTAACATGACCCGGGGATGAGCACCATTGGAGCTTCATAAAGGGGCAATGTCCCAGCTTGAAACCTTCTCTGCCCTTTCCCCCACAGTCCCAGTTCCTTTGGTCAAATTGAGAGAAAAGGGAATTGGGGGAATGACCAATTGATGTTTGTTTCTGGGAAGTTTTGGGAAAACATCGCATGCGCAATGCCTCATCGTCCGATCGCCTCCCCCAATGCTGATTGATCCTGAGTAGAGGAGCGCATGCGTGA